>NW_026623617.1:134628-150148 GCF_030028575.1 Malurus melanocephalus
TGTGAAGCCTGTGTGTGCTGCACTGTTCCTGGTGGCATATAGCAATTTTTCTGTCAGATATGGTACAGAATTACAAAGTTGCTTTCTACTGTTGACTTTACTGTGTTGTCCTCCTTAAATACAGATATTACACAAGGRGTGATGGTTTTAAACTGAAGGAGGGTCAATTTAAATTAAACATAAGGAAGATTTTTGTGAGGGCAGTGGAACACTGGCACTGGTTACCCAGAAAGATGGTGGTGGTTGCTCCATCCCTGAAAACATTGAAGGTCACGTTGGATGGCTCTGAGCAGTCTGGTAGAGTTGAAGAGGYCCCTGCTYATTGCAGGAGATTTGGACTGTRAGACCTTTAAAAGTCCCTTCCAACACAAACCATTCTATAATTCTATGGCTACACGTGATATTTACATGTTTCTGAATCTAATGAAAATACTAACTCTGTAAAGTTACCGTTGCATGCTGAAGATATAATAATAAAACCAATCCATCATATACACCTGGAAACCTTTCATTGGAGATTATTTCAATATATTTGGAAGGGAARGGGCAAGTTTACCTTAAGATGAGTAGGARGAGTTTGTTCCAGCTCTAAGCAAARGGTATAAAAGCAGCCAAAGCACACAGGTATTGTGAGTTCTGTACATCTGGGTGTCAATTAAATGTTGGACAAAGAAACCTTGTCATGCACTCCCATCATTAGCATTAGACATTTTTTTCTAGGAAATCCTGTGAATTTGCAAGGTGAGCTCTTAGGGTAATGTCCTTTTGCAGTGCTGGAACTGCTCCATGACAGCAAAGATTTAACTGTGCAGATGTCCAGCAACATCAGGATCCAGGTGACTCATAACCCTCCRTGGATGAGCCCACAATTATTTCTGCAAATACCTCTCAGGTTTCCTTTTGGGCTCATTGCACGCCATCCCAGATTTCATGAAACTTGGCCTTCCAACCTGCTCATCTCTCRTTTGCTTTATAGGTTAAGTGGAATGACAGACCCAGACTAATAAAACAGAGGAACAACGTGGGAGCTATTGAGAAAGAGGAGAGGAACAGAGATGACCACAGAGTCCAGGAATGTGTTACCAACACAAGTATTAGAAATTCATTTTTCAAGTTGTGCCGCAAAGCTCAGCTTAAGTGTTATCTTCTTCCACAGCTGTTCCAGCCTAAAGGCTCTCCTTTCTATCCCCAACCACAAGAATATTTACTCGTGGGCCAGAGCCAGTAGCTAGAACCCACTGAGGTAAAAATGCCTTTTTTTTTCCCTTTTTACTTTCCTGCACCTAGCCCAGATGCAAGGATTACAAAGCCCAGCAGCAGCCTATGAGCAGATACAAGGGATTTAAAGGACCCCAGAAGCTTGACCCAGGATGCCAGAACACACATAAGGTTTCAGTATGGGTGCAATAAAGAACAGAACACCAGCAGAGGTATATCCCAAAGCAGGGAGACCACCAGGCTGCAGGAGAACCCGTGATCCTCACCCACAGCTAGGAAACTTAGAGCAGCACTGGAGAATATCTGCACAGAGCTGCTAAAGCAGCARYCAGAATCCTTTGACCCTGCAACACAKCTGTAAAAATCAAACTCTGTGATCTCCTGCCAACCTGCAACAATGGGAAGCCAAAGACAACTCACCTCAGGGTGCAGCAAACMCTGAATGGTGCAACGTGGAGAGGGAATAATGGGGAAATGGGGTGCTGTAAGACCAGTTCAAGAAACTGGGTCCAAATTCTTGGTGGACATCAGAACACAGAAAGAAAATGAGTGGGTAGATTTTCTTTGGGCTATTGCTGCCAGGTTAGCAGCTGCCAGTCATTGCTTCTACTCAACAGAAAGGAAAAATTGTGCTTTTAATACAAGGACCAAAAGAATGAGGATGCTTGAGCTATATYGTAAGAAATCAGAGGGGGAAGCAGGAGGAACAACTTAATCCAGGGTGCCTACCCAAACCTTCTATTGACAATTCTGGAAGATTGAGGAAACCTTACCCTGCTTTCTGGCTCACAACATGAGACACTGTCAGGTTTGATACTCAAATGTATCTTCAGCTGAAGCTGTGGGTGTCCAGTTTTTGCCAGGCCACAGCTGCCAAGGTTCACATACATTATATTATTTCTTGGGTTTATAAACAGCTTCAGTTCCATTCATGCACGAGAGCCAGGGCTGTCCAGACAGGAATGCTCAAGACCCCTCTGGGACACTGAGACATCCAAAAAGAGCAATTCTCAGTAACCTGAGCCCTGGCAAGATGCTAAAGCAACTCTTAACAWCCCAACATGGGAGCCCAGAGCTTCTGAAGAAAAAAGACAAATGTTCCATGTAGGTGTGAAGGACTTCTGCAATTTTTGGCCATAGCACTTGGGGAAGGCAGAAGAAACTAAATATGCATGAGTCCTTAAAAGGACAGACACACAGAATGATCATATAAAACTCATACTTTTGCTAAAATCCATAGCTGTCTCTTGTGACTAATGTCTTTTCCTGAAGGCAGGATTGCTGAAGCATGGAATGGGGACAGGACCTTCCCCAGGGGACAGAAAGGAGGTGGCAGAACTGTGAGCAGGGTGAGGAATCCAATCCCTGTCCATAGCTCTGATGCTGGAAAAGAGATTGTTTCCCATTACCAAAGCAAATTCTGACACTCATAGGAGAAATTGTGAAGAAAATGAACCAAGTCCTGCTTTTCCCAGCGAAATGTGGGTGTGGGGGGGTTGGTGCTTATGTACTTAGGAAGCATCTTCATCAGAAACAGACGTGGGTGTGGGCCTCTGATTCGTGTGAAGAGCATTCAGTGCTACCTTCAGGACCTTCCCTTAGCAATGATTTCATTCTGCAGGGGATGTGTGAGGGGGGACTGATAAAAGATCAGCTTTGGGAAGGCCCTGTGCACGACACAGCCGTACTCACAGGAGCTGTGTCTGCCAACTTCAAGCCTCAAGACTCTCATTTCATTGCTGAATCTTCAGCTGTTGTGATCAGAGCCATTTTAATTGGCATCCACAATTTATGGAMGTGTGGGATGAGAGCCCTTCTACAGAGAAGGGTGTCCAGTCTATCTCTGGTAACCAGATGCTGTCAAGCAACGGGGCAAGGTGGGAAAGTTAGAGGGACAACTTTGAACCTGTGCTGCCTGAAATTATCTGTGCATCCTTTGCCATGCTGCAAACCTGGAGCCTTCTGTTAAGAAGCACTTAACAGGGAAACCTCAGATCACCTTCTCTGGAGAGCCACAGGATTTTTGCAGGCAAGAATAAAGGTGTCACTTTTTCTTTACTTTATGTTTTTGTTTTGCTTTGTTTTGGTTTTTTGTTTATGTTTGGTCAGAATAACCAAAAGTGGTTTTTCTTGGAAAAGTCCAAAGAAATTTAGTAATCTTTTCCTGCTATCAAATCCAAATATTTTAAAGACTAAATTCTTGGCTTTATATGTGTACAGATAAATCTCATAAAAGAAGGAAAAACAACATGTTGTGATTCTTAACACACAGCCTGAGGCAGCCCTGAGCCTGGGTCRTTATTGGTTACTATGTAGTGAAATAGAGAGATGGTGCCAAGCAAAACCACCTCTGAGCATCTCTGTACTCCCTCCCACCCACCAAAGCCAAAAGCTTGGTGTTTGTGGACCATGAATGCCATCCTATCAAAAAAAATCAATACCTGCCTRTTAGCTGATGTGATGAAGAGCAACTTGTTTCTTTTCTGTTTGAGATATCTGCTGGTTTGCATTCACCCTATTATTTTTTATTTTAGATTTTTAGATCCACACACCACCCATTCCTCTACTTCAAATATTTTAGAAACCTCCAGTGTTGTTCTTCCTACATAAGTTCCTTTACTAATTTTCTACAAAGTGCAGAATAATTTTCCTAATCATTACCCTGGTTTGGGACATTTTGTCCTATCTAGACAAGTGGTCTCACACTTCTGAGTCATCAGGACTAGAGACTGAAGATYCTGGCTCTGACTCCTCAATGTGCAAGACTGAGAGGCCCCAACACATCCAGTTTAAACATCCATGCTGCAAAAATGACTCAGGCACTGAGGAATCTCAGCCTGGTTGAAGGGAGTTAGGCTCCCATGGTCTCTGCCCTAGTATCTCTGTAAAAAAATAGYATTTTAAGAAAAGTTTGACAACTTCTGCCTGAAATTCCAGCTATGTTCAGTTTTGGTTTGGTTGTTTTTTTTTTTCTCACAAGCCCATCACCAAACGTTGTCCTGATAAAAAGCCTTTGTTGACAAAACTGTTGAAGAATTCAGTAATTGCTTGTTGTTTCAAACTGGGGGATKCAGAACCTGAGAGCTGCCCCCTGAAATGCCCTTTAAGAGTGGCCCAACCTTCCCATATTATCTCCTCTGCCTTTCTCCCTGGAACAAGGCTATATCTAACCCAAAGACACAAACCTTTTCTTTCCCAGTGGAACATYTTTTCCTGTCCATAGTTCTTCCTATATGAGACAAGTGACAATTCTCCAGGGAAACCTCAGGGCTTTGCACAACGTGCACAGTGACCTGCCTGGTGCTGCCCCTCCATGGGTGTCTCTGCAGAGTTGGAAAGGTCTTTACTACAGTTGTGATTATGGCAGCAAAGACAAAAACTATGATGATCAGGTGGGGCATTGTCAGAGCTTTACCAGGACTCAACTGTTCTGACTCACATGATTTAACTTAAATACCTCATGAGCAGCATGGCCATGCCAGCTAAATATTCACAATATCCCACAATGAATGCGCTGTTCCTTGTTTCTTCAGACATCACCCTTAATCAGACCAAACTAAACCTTCTCTTCTCCCAAAAGTCTTTTAAGTACTACATGGGCCAGTACTGCCATCCACATGCTGACCCCAGTCTCTCTGACTGATCCATGCTCTGCACTCTTTCCATCCCTGTTTTCCCAGTCCCTGGGATATGACAAACAGAAATCTTGCTTTTCATCAGCCTAATGATCTCCCATCACATCCCAGGTCACATATGCAGAGAGTGCCCAGGGAAAGCCAGTTCATTACTGGGGAGAAATTATCCCTACTCAATGGTTTCCAAGCACAACCTTTCAAGTTCCAGCCCCATGGGTGTGTTTGGGACATGACAGTAACCCTGAATGATCCAGGAAGGCACAGTTTCACCTGCTCTGTTCAATGGAGAGCCTGAGCTGGAACTGTTGACACCCAGGACTCATTTCAAGCTATTTTTTATACTTTTTKGAACTCTTTTTAGATACTCTTTAGACCAAACAATGTTAGCCATAACTGGATTGCACTCACTTGCCTACCCCTCAGCAAACACATGTGCCTGCATGCACTCACACATATTTTCATGCCACGCAGGAATTTTAAAAAACTTTTGATACCAAGGGAAGCCAGGACAACTACTGTACACTGCACAAAGGTCACACAGATCTCCTCTAGTGACAGTGTTTGGGGGTGGGGGCAGCTCCTTCTATTTGGTTGTTTCCTGCTGAACAAAAATCAGCTGTSGTAAGAACAAACTTCCCTCGGGAGCCCAAGAGGTGCAGTTTGTTGGTTGTTGTTCTTGTGTCGTGTTTTGTTTTCCAGAAGAGGCTGTGCTATCAGTCTGTCTCAGCATCCACGCAAGACTTGTCACTGTGCCATCTGCTGTCACACAGGTGTGCCCGGTGTGCCACACCGCCACCTGGTTTAGAATGTCTCTGGATCTCACAAAACACGAGCCAGACCCCGCTGCCACAGCCCTGCCACGCAAAACCCCCGCTCAGAGCCGCTGATGTCACCCCGCTCCGAGCAGGGATGCTCAGRCACAGCTTACACGTGGCTCAGGAAACACCCCGACCTCCTGGGCAGCCCAAACGGGACAATCCCCTCGCTCTCGGGGTCCCCACGGCTCCCTGAGCCCCGAGTCCAGCTCCTGCTCCGGGGATGGGGGACAGGGGACCGCTCCCCCTGCGGGGACGGGCGCTGCTTCTCCCGTCGGACCCTCACGGCTGCTCTCRATCCAGCCCTCTCTCCCGGGAATTCGACCCAAGCTGCGGACACTCACCGGGAAAAGCACAGAAAAACTCCAGCACTTTTGGGAAATAATCGCCTTCCCAGACAGGTTTTCCCAAAGAGGAGGGCGAGGAAAGCGGCTGCTGCGGGGAGCGACAGCTCCAAGAGATCGGGAAGGGGCTCGAACCCTCCGCCCCGGCCGGCCCCGAGGCAGCGGCGGGAGCGGCTCCACCTGCGGAGCGGCTGAAGGCATCTCCCGGACCCGCACCCGGACCAACTCCCGCTCCCGGACCCGCACCAGACCCGGTCCCGAACCCGATCCCGCTCCGGCTCCGGCTCCGGTGTCGGTCCCGTTCCCGGTCCCGGCACCCCGGGCTCGGCCGCCCGTCGCGAACCTGCCCTTTCCCCTCCAGCCCGGTCCCCTCGCAGCCTCAGCCGTGCTGCTTCAGGCAGCACTGGGAGATGTCTTCATCCTTCTTTTGCTCCACGGCACAAACAGTAGCAGCACAAAGAAAAAAAAATCCTTACAATTTTCTCTTTTGATCCACCTGGATGCTGAGCAGAGCTCAACTCTGAGACACTTCTGCACCCTTTCCTTTCCTTTCCTTTCCTTTCCTTTCCTTTCCTTTCCTTTCCTTTCCTTTCCTTTCCTTTCCTTTCCTTTCCTTTCCTTTCCTTTCCTTTNTTCCTTTCCTTTCCTTTCCTTTCCTTTCCTTTCCTTTCCTTTCCTTTCCTTTCCTTTCCTTTCCTTTCCTTTCCTTTCCTTTCCTTTCCTTTCCTCCACAGCTCACCTTTCCCTTGCTGCTCTCACACCTCCCACGTCCCCAAATCTTGCCAGTGCCTCCCTTTCCACATGCACAACACTCGGCTCTCCCAGCCCACCCTGCATCAAACCCAAGTGTGTTTGCAGAAGACAGGTCTCCCCTGCAGTTTCCACACTCACCTGCAAAATGCTGCTTGCTGCTAGAATCCAGGGCAAAAGCCACCTCATCCCTGGAAGCCGGGATTAAATACATTTGATTGAACCCAGATTTAGAGCCGTTTTGAACAAAAACACCACTTTGGGGAATGCAGAGCAATCCTGAACTGGCAACCTAGCCTAGGCACTCTGCCTTTTTCTCTTGGCTCTTTGGGGATTTTATTAAAGACAGATCTGACGTCACGGTGAAGGACAAGCCCTRCATTTTTCCTCTGGAGAAACTTTTCCTGCCTTCACTTCTTCATTTTTGTGTGTGGTGTTGTCCCACCTCCTGCATTTCAGTGCATCGCCGTGAGCCAAAGGGCTCTTAAAGGGAAAGCTGCAGCGCCGGGGTCCGACACGCTGCAATTTCAGCACAGCTCCGGAAGGCTCRGAGCTCATCCCTCACGCTGCTCATGGCATTCAGACTCTTGCAATGTAGTTAGTGCAGCAAGAAACKTTTGATCTGGCTTCACTGGTTGCAATCAGTGACATGACACGTATACAATTGYGCACAGATGTTTGATTTATTTGATTTTAAAAGCATTTGAAAGGCAAAAGGACATTTATCTTGCAAGCATATCCTGTGGGAGGCAGTCTGCCGACTCCTCTTTTCACAGAGCAGCCTTGGATCACAAGAACCCCTGCCATGCCACATATCCCTTCCGTGATTTCAGTGTTTAGGACTGTGTATCACTCCTGGGGCCAGTCATTCCCCTGCCCTGTGCCAACACTGGGCATAACAAATATTGTCCCAGTACATGAGAGTGCAAACCCCTCCCTGAACTCAAATCTCACCCCAAACTCTCTGATCACTTGTATCCCTGCTAAGGTATGTCCTGATTTTAGCTGAAGCACCTCTGATGTATTTTCTTCCTTTTACCTAGGCACAGGTAAAGTGTTTTCCTCAACTATTCTAAATCTGAATCTGAAAGAGTTTAGTCCCTTTCATCCTTAAACTGAAGTAGAATATTATAAGGAAAATGAGTACTTGCAAATGGAATGAAAATCTTTCATTCAGAAACAGCTTCACAGATCTTAAACAGGAGAAGGAGCTGATTCATGGGCTAAAATAAGTGTCAAGSTAAATTTAAAAGTAGACAAACCTTTCTGCTTGATGTGACAGGCTGGGCAGTGCTGGTCTAACTAGAACTGAGATGTTTCCTTTGGTTACCTGCTGGAACTCAGGTGTGCCAGGTTGGGTTGGGATGAACCACTCCCAGCCCTCCGCCCTCAGCAGCCAACCAACCTAAGAAGAACATGGAATCCAGTGGAGTGAATCCAGAGGTCACTAAGATGATCAGAGGGATGGAGCACCTGTCCTGTGAGGAAGAGGTGAGAGAGTTGGAGTTTTCCAACCTGGAGAAGAGAAGATGCCAACAAAACCTTAAAGCACTTTCCAGTACCAATAGGAGTTACAAGAGGGAGGGTCCTTTGGCCTTCTTTATGTAGTGATTGGACAAGGAGGAATGGCTTTATGCTGAAAGAGGTTACATTTGGATTAGATAATATTAGTAATAAATTCTTCCCTGTGGGAATGGTGAGAGCCTGGAACAAGTTGTCCCGAGAAGCTGTGAATTCCTCATCCCTGGAAGTGTCAAGAGCAGGGGCTCTAGTCTTGGATGGGGCTCTGAGCTCCTGGTCTAGTGGAAGGTGTCCCTGTCYACAGAAGGAGGCTTGGAACTAAATGACCTTTAAAATCCCTTCCTACCCAAACTGTTCTGTGTTTCTATCCCAGCCCTGATGGGGATCTCGTGCTCTGTGAGGTTTTCTCCCCAGACTTGGCACAGCTGAACTCTCAGGGCTGGGGAGGATGGTGTGTGGGATGGGAAAGGTGAGAAATCTGCTCCAGAAGCCTCTGGTCACACAGCAACTTCCATCCCTTCATGCTCTGTGACAAAACAYGGGCAGTTTAAATGGTTTTGCACCAGCTGGATCAGGGAGCTCTGAAAGATCAGATTATTTGTGTTACAYTCTGCACTGACAGATACTCTGGGAGGTGATTCAACCAGAATYCAATGCAAACTGAAGGAAGTTCCCTGCACTGTCTTCCTCCAGCACCTTCACCCCTACCACAGCTCCTTCCCAGGAGACACTGCTCTAGAAACCAGGCTCAGGATTGTGTTTTCTGTCAGGTTCCTCCAGCACTGTGTCTATTCTACCTCTTCTATATCCTTCCCTCTTTTTCCTCACTTCTTCCTCTGTTCATTCATTCTACCTCTTTCTATTTCAATATTTATCTCTCACCCTGCTGTCACCAGCACATCCCCACTCGTACATTGCTGATATTCAGCCACAGGGATTTTCCTCCTCTGCTGAGGAATGTAGAGCAAACCTTTCTGTCTTTRTGTCACCCAGGTGGTGTTCATCTGCTGAGTGTCAGACTTTGGAGTCCAAACCCCTAATACTTTGTGAAATGAAAGTAGCATTTTGAGAGTGCAATGCCCCTGACCTAGGTGAAATGGCCTTTAAAAATATATTTTTTTAAAAAAAAGTGTAACTAGTGGTTAACCTAGGGTAAAAGGCACAGATGTAAATCTGATAGCTAATATTTCATATAAATTGTGATTGCTGGGTTGGAGATGAAGGAGCCATGATAGCAGGTCTAACAAAAATAACTTTGCAAATAAAGGAGGAACAAGAGTTAAAGCTCCAGTAGTATCAGATGGCAACATCAAGGGAAAGAGCACTTCAAAAATGACATAAAAATGGCATTGTGTTGGTTTGGGGTTTTTCCCAAAAAAACATTTGGTTATCTCACTCTTTTTGATTATTTCYTCCATATATTTCAGTGCCCTCAGCGAATTCCTCAGCAAATGCTGTGGTCTAGTGTGTCAGCAAGGATGAAGTCATTGAGATGTGGATATCTGSCTGTTTGAAGCTCCACAGCCCACCTCACTTGGGCTGGGAGAGTTTGTCATGTGGTGATCACAAACCAGACACTCCCTAAGCTTGGGTGAGACAGSGCTCAAGGACTGAGCCTGCAGCCCCAGGGCAGGGGTGCTGAGATATCCAGAGTCCTGAGCAGCCTTTCTGACAGTGATTCCTGTGTGGATATGCCATCCTGGTGCATTCATGGGTGCAAAGTTATTTCCTTAAATCCCAGATGATATGGACATTTTGGCTCTTGTTGAACTCAGTGATGGCAACAGCCCAAACCTCTGCGAGCTCTCAGGTTCTTCTAAGGATGACAATGTTAAAAGAGATCACTGCAATCCTCTATCACCCTGCCTTTATCCTGGGGAGTCTTGTACTGACCCCAGCAAATGGAAGCTCTAAAGTTACTTCTCTGTCTAATTCAAAGACTTCAATTTAAATTCTTCAAATGATGGAAAATCCACTTTGTGTTTTGATGAGTTCAGTTGCATTCACATTCATATTAAACATTTGTGCTGTATTTTCAGTCTGTGTTTGCTGGTTTCATCTTTCTGCCAATGTCTGCTTGGCTGATGAGATTTCAGCTCCTTCTTCCAACATATAAATATGCAAATRTTCCATAAATCACTGCTGACTCTTTAATAAAACAAGGAAGCCACATTGCTTTTAACTCTCAGAGTGGGAATTGGTTTTTTTGGACCTTGAATTTCATAGTTGTATGACTTTTATCTCTTTAGCTTTTCCTTTCCATGGACATTATATCTGTGAATGCCACTATCCATCACTGCTGTCATGCCCTCCCCAGTGGKCAGGAAACAGGCATCATGTCCCAGTTCAAGCTAGTTCTGATTCTGTCAGGCCAACACTTTAATACCATTTCTTCCTCAATACATCCCTTATGCCTCTTGGCCACATAAACAGGTGGCTCAATTTGACTTCAGTTTACAGTCTTAGAACAAATAAACTGGGAAAATGATTGATTTATTTTATGCTGCTTGCTGTGTCTGACAATTTTACTGAAGACTGTAGCCAGCCAAAGAACACAGGGCCTGCTAAGAACAGAAAGAGAGCTCAGAAAGGATGGGTGCTTGTTTTGTCTTTCAAATGTGAGGCAGGAATAGCTTCTTGCCTGTAGCTCATTATAAATAAGTGAGATCAGAGTCTGCCTACAAGTCTGAGGAAAAAAAAATAAAAAAGAAACCTTGGACTTTCCTGACTCATGAAAGGTAAAAGCTGARCCATGAATTTGACTTTTAAATGAGCCAAACAAGTAGCTGTGTTAGTTTCCAATCAGAGTGCTTTTTCTTGTGCTTTTTTCCATTCCTGGTTGATGAAGGTGACCCCCCTTTCAATCAGCAGCAAGGGATTCAGGAAGCACATACTGGAATGGAAAGGGAGGTGGGATCCTGCACCATTGGTTGTTGTTGTTGTTGTTGTTGTTGTTGCTGTTGTTGTAACTGCTTAGGTGATGTGAAGGAGAGTTACATCAGCCTGGGCCTTTGAAATATCAAAGAAGCTTTAGAAAAAAGAGCATGGAAACATCTGCTTTAGCTGACTCTCGATAGCATCAAGCATCTGAGCACTCAGCCAGCCCCACCTCAGCACAGGGGAAGAGCTCATTTCAGAGCTGCTGGTCTTTGCCAATGAGACCTGACACCTGAGTGAAAGAAGCTGCAATGTTGCAGGAGGATTCACTCTTTAGCAGTCCAAACAGTCTTTCCAAAGAAGATGGGCAGGAATCACACTGTGGAGAGAGAGTAAAACGCTCCTTGGCTCCTGCTCAGCCTTGTGTCTCCCTGGTATGGTGATGCAGAAGGGACCAGGAGCTAATGTGATGAATCCAGCACTGAATTCCCTCAGTTCTTCAGAAAATGCCAGATGAAGGGATTTACCTTGGAATGTTACTGAGCCCATTTTCCATTACTGACTACGAACACACCATGCTCTGTGGCTCAAACTCCTCATGCCAGAATAGTTGTGAGGCTGATCTCACACACCCTGCTGCTAAACAGAAAATCAGCTGGCCCAGGTAAACCAGCCTGACTGTCAGCTCTCCAGGACCAACCGGTCATTTCTCCAAAGAGCTGGTGTAAATCACCTCCACTGATTTAGGGGAGGCGGCAGCCAAGTCTGAAAAATGGAACATTCGATATTTAATTCATTCATGCAGCCAAAACAATTTATTCCCACCATTTGAGTGAGAATATTGCCTTTGAGGAGACATGACTGTGGTTTCATGCCYCATAAATAAAGTCAGATTTATTAGGACAGGTCTTCAGCTGGTGTCAATCTGTGTGGCTCCTTTGATTTCAGCAGTACTAATCTGGCTGACAGCAGCTGAGCTGTTCCATKCATCAGTGACAGTAACTATGAAAAWAGTCATTAAAACACAATTTTCTGTATTTTCCTGTTTAAAACTTTACAGAACTTTATATCAATTGACAAATCTGTGTTATATTAGATTTCCTGTTACTGATGACAGTGACATATTGCATTTTCTTCATTGTCCTCAAAAGCAGTGGCCTCGCTACTGTGTTCATCCAWTCTTAAATTCTCATAATTTCCTGATGGACATTTATGTGGGCAAAACACATAATCTAGTGATTTTGAACCAGTATCAGGCATTTGTAACAACAGCAACAGTACCCTGGGATACTCAATGTTTTTCTGGAGCAATTGTCTATCTTAATGTCCACACTCAAACCCCCATCAGTTTCTTAATTAAAGCTTTCAAATAGAACATTGAATAAAAATTAATAGCAATAGTAAAAAAAAAAAAAAAATCAAATGCAAAACCATCAGACAAGATACTAAGCTCCAAAAATAACTGATGTCCAAAATGAACAGGCCATAAAGAATGGGGAACCTGCCAGAAGTATGAACAAAATTAATAATTCCTTGCTGCAGAAAGGTAGTCTTCTGGAAATAAATGTTTACATAATATTTACTGACCAATAAAAGAAGCTTGTTTAATAATACATATTGAGTCTGAGCCTCAGYTGGTTTGAGCATGAAGTCCTCGGAGTTGCATTGATTTGTGGCATTCATGGGTGCAATGCATTATTCATAAATATTAGTTCAACTATTTGAACAAATGCAGGGAGGGCAGGGGATGAATTAATCTTCRGGGCTGCCTCCTGCAGATGTTTTTCTTGATGCCCTTGAAAAGAGAGGAAAATATATTAACTAACAAACCGTGAAAGGATGAAGAATCCCAACAAATATTGCACACATTTCTGAAGTGGCACAGCTTGCTCCCTTTGTAGCTTTGTCAGCTTCATATCAAAATCTCCTGGACAAGTAATTTTATGACATGCTCCAAAAAATTATGTCATCCCCTGCAGATAATGTCTACATGCTGGCAATTCTATTCTCTAGATCAGTGACCACAGAATGGCCAAATTATATGTTAATCCAGCCCTATTTATTTCTGCTGGTGCTGTGATATTCTGCAGTCTTTGGGATGGAGATGGCTACGTGAAGAGGGGAGATCTGTTCTCCTGARAATTCTACTCTAGAGGAGACTAGACTCAGATTTGAACTTTTCAGTCACAGACTGAGGCTTCCCATCACTGAAGATATATCTGTGAATTTCCAAGATTGGGTTAGAGTATACATATATTTGATTGGAAGAAAAAACAACCAAACAAGCCCATGAAATTGCCTTAAATGTAAGAACCAAATGAAATCTATAAAAYAGAACCATCTCCTGTCTGAGATGTCCTTGTTTTTCATTGGAAAGTAAGTCTGCTCTTCTAGCCCAAGTGCTGTTTTTAAAATATTTTGTTAATAAATACAGACAAATCRTATTTTTTTCTTGTTAAAGAAAATAATAATGAAACCTTGTGAGATGTTTAGTAAAGTTATGAATAGATTCCCAGGAGATCAAACCTGTTTGAAACATGAAATATTTGAGGACCAAATATTTTCCCTCTATGGCCCTAGCATCGAAATTCTTCATTCTAACTCTGGTAACATTTTATTCAAAGTTTCCTGTGGTATTTGGTTAGTAAACATTTCCCTTCCAACAGAACTGCTTTCAGCCTGTGTTTCCTGGGGAAATGGAGCTTATGCAATCAATTTGTGCGTGYTCATGTCTGTCTCTGTGCCTTTGCAGTATTTTTTGAGCATTTTGGGCAAAACCAAGCCAATTTTGTCAGAAAGAGAAATATCTCACTGATGATGGCATTCCTGCACTTTGTGAAAGGAGGCACCGAGGAAGATGAGAGAGACCACTGGAGCACCACACCTTTGGGAAAAGTGAGGTGTTTATCACAGCTGGTGGAGCCAGAGCAGCCACACAGCTGAGACCTCTCAGACTACAGGAAAACAGCTTCAGATGGAGTTTGCCATCAGCCACCAGACACARATCTATGGGGAAAGCAGCTTTATTGATGTAGTGTTCACAAAAATACTGCTACTTTAGGCACATACTGTCCACATGATCTCCAGTTCTCATATTTTTATTTTTTTATTTCTTGCAAGCAGAATTTTACACTTCCTCTTCTCTCACCCCATGCCAATATTTGTCCTTAATTTGGTCTTGGTTATAAAAGCAAAAGGGTTGAAAACAAAGGTATCCATTTTCACACTACCRCCTCAGGAAGTAAAACATTAAGTCTGTTCCAAATTCCTGCCTGGATGCTTCCAAAGCACAAAGATACAGTCATTTTCCAGTRGATAGAGAGTGGTTCTGCCTCAAGAAGATGAATAAATTGAGGATCTGATGATATAAGCTCTTTTAGACCTCTTCCCCTCAGCAGAAGGAGGTCTCAGCTACTGAGAGCATTCAGAATATACACATTTTTATTACCATTGATAATTACATTTGAAGCATTAAAAATATGATAATGAAGATAATAAACTCCTTGTCCATGCTGTGGAGGGTGTACACCACAATGTCTGCTAGCATTCAATGTCAGTTTTACACAGGGAGCACTATGATTTTGTTTCCTAATTTCATTTGGACACCATTGCCAACACAACAATCCCAATGCAAAGAAAAGAAAGAGAGCATGGGAGGTGAAGTGTCACACCTGGAGTGACAGAGCAGATCACCCCTCTAAGCTCTGGTATTTGTGATCAGTTCTACTTTTTCCTATCCTTTCCCAGTGTTATAAAACTTTCCACCTTCTCCTGGACTGAGGGCACCACACACAGTGATTACTGTTTCCTTCTGGGCATATTTTTCCTTCCTCTTCTGTCATGCTTTTGGGGCAGAAGACATGATATAGACTTGTATTCAACATGAGGAAAAAGGAGAAGAACAGGCTGGATCAAGGCACTGACCCCACATGCTMAGGGAAAATGTTGGTGCAGTTGACATCTGCCTTGATCCAGCAAGTGTTTTCTTCTTCATCAAGTAAAAAAAAATAGGTTTCATGTTTTGGCAGTACTTCTTTCCCTTTAACATGGCTTTGGTCCATCTCCCTTTAATCTCACCTGAAGTTGTTGAGTCCCTGAGGAACAGCTGGGATGCACATGTTCAGCCAGAACAGGCTTCCAGAAAGAAATTTGCACAAGGAAGATAAATTTTGGGACAATATGTGAGACTTCATAGGGGATCCACACCACTGTGCTCCTTAGGCTGTGTTAGTTATACCTGGGTTTAAGCATCACAAAAATATACAAAAGGTAAAGCCTGCAATCCTCTGAACAAAATTGAGCAAAAATCATGGCCAGCATGGTGGATGTTTTTTGTTGATTTGGTGGGCTGGTTGTTGGT
>NW_026623617.1:150187-258063 GCF_030028575.1 Malurus melanocephalus
TTTTTTGTTATTCCCCAGGAAAACCACCCTTTTCTTTGCATGGTGGGGACTGTTGTCTTCATCTTCTGTCACCTCCCAAAGGCAACTCAGGAAAAAAAACCTCTGACCCATCTGAGGCTTAAAAGAAGTTGCTGAAACAAAAAAAAAATAAGGCGAACAAGCTAGGAGAGCTTTCATGTGTTAAAAACCCCTTGGCAYTATTTATTCACCCTGTGCTGGGTCARGGTTCTTAAAATGCATCCARRGAAAGTGTCCMCAAAGGTGATGGAGAGGCCTGGCTYCCATCAGGGTACAGKGATGGAGCACAGCTCCCCACCACAGCCTCTCTCCTGCCTCAGAACTTTTTGTGGAGCAGGGAAGGAAAAGGGCTGAGAGCAGAGCCAAGGYCCTGAGCCCCTGGTGAGCAGACTCTGGAAATGAGGAGCAAGAGGGAGGCAAGGGAATACATCTGAGGCACAGAGGGCTGGAAGAGGCTAAAGGGTTCCTCTCTTGTCTCCCCTGCCCCAAGGCACAAACTGCATTCACTAAACTCTTATTGACAGGTGATTGTCTAACCTTGTCTCTGGTGAGCACAGCTYCTTCCCTCTGCCCTCTCCTGCTCTGACCCTTCCCTCTCCTCAGAGACATAAACCCAATCTCTGCCTGAAATCCTCTTGCTGCAGTGCAGATCTACTGCTTCTTGGGGCCACTGGAAAAATAATAAAATCTTTTCTTTGATCTTCATTGCAGAATTGAATGAATTTAAAGACAACACACATATATCCACTGCAGCCTTCTCTCTTTTCCTTTGAGGTGCCCCAAACCAGAGCTAGCACCGGGATTAGACAGASAACCCCTCTTTGTGCTTCCTAGAGTTCACTTTCCTCTTCCTTCTTCATGATTCTGCAGGAATTCCCTTATTCCCACTGCTCTGGTTGCTTCCCCTGAGGTCAATGGCTGCTGGGCMAAAACTGGCCTCACCTGAGGAGCCACAACTCTGCTGTCCACATCTGGGAGAGCCAGTCTGGTCACCACTGCACTGGAAGAGGKAGGATGTCTGCAGCACCACCTAAATCTGCTGGAATAATATGGTTGACAAAAGCAACAAAATCTCAGCATCAGCAGCCACCCCCAGATATGCCCTGGCAGGATGAGCAACCTGCAGGGCTTTACTCCTCCCCATCTCTGTATTTCCCCTGTGTTAATTTTCATGTGATAAATGAACATCAATCCTGTTAGTGCATCCTTGGAGAAAATAACTAATTCAGTGTTGTWGAAACAACTGAGGAGCCTGAGGCAACACCTGAATGGGTTTATGAAATAATTATTTTATAGGACCTCAGTGGGATCTTTTGTTTTCGAACTTTGATTTGCACCATCAGCAGGTGTTGCCCCTATGTGCTGCTGTTCAAAAAGATTTTAAAAGTCCCCAGGTTACATTCCAAAGCTCCACTCCCACTTCTCCTCCAGGACAAGAGGCCAGCACAGGTAACCCCTGCTGAGGACAACCCTTACAGAGAACCATCCACACCACAGGATTAGATCTGGGTTAGATTCCCAACTCACTGGAGCAAATTTCATGTGAAATCGGGGCAAAAGCCTTCCTACAGTCAAGGTGAAATCACACCACAGCAACTTCTTCTTCTACAGTACATACTCTGCCTCCCATATCTTCAAGATCTGCCACAAGTCTGGTGTTCTTTTAATCATGATTTGATTCAACTTGTTTCAATGTGGGGTTTTTTTTTCCTGTGTGTTGACAATACGAAGATTGATTGACTGTTCCCTAGCTCTTCCCTTTCCTTCAGAGCAACAGACCCATACCAGCCTTTTTCTCTCCCTCACAGGTCTCACTTATCCTTCAGGAGAGTGGCTAGCCAGTTTTGCAATTTGAACCAAAATMATTTGTGTTTTTKATGAAATCCCYTAGCCTSCTTTTGCTTGCTKTCAGTGGMATTGCTCCTCCCCAYCCCCTGGTATTACCACATTAGCTAMAGKCTCATTGCAGTTTTAGTGAAGGCTGGAAGGTGAAAGGCATTAACCCCTTCAACCCTCCAGRCATTATTAGCTTTCCTTCCTCACTRAGTGAAGGACCAGCTTCTTCCTTCATCTTCCTCCATCTGCTGAAATATTAATAGGAAGCTCTTTGCTATCTTTCACATCCCTGGCTGGTTATATTTCATTTTGTGCTTTTGTCTTTATCATTTTGTCCCTACATGCTCCTGCATATAGGAACAAAATAGGAAGTTTGGGGTTTTTTTTTTATAGGAATCTTTACTAAACTGACCTAATTTCCACTTCTTGCATGTCCTCTTAGAGCATCTGGCTGATGCATGGAACTGCCAGTCAATACCAGTGTAGGCTGTGATTTGCCTCCAAGCTGGAGACTGGGAAAAACCAGGATCCTCTACCAATCCATTTCCACCCAGATGAGATTGCTACAAAGAAATATTCTATGATCGTCACTTCTGTGAGCAAAGAGAAGCCTCAGTGTTGCACTGGATTGAGAAGCAGGTGCCTAAAAAAGAATTGTGTCATTAAATGACAGAAAGTGTCAGCCCTCTGTATTCAACTATTGATACACACTCTCCTTGAAAACTGAAGCATGGACATTTTGAAGAGAAACGCCATCACTGTGCATGAATCCTCTCCCACCTATTCTTAAAATTTTGGTCTTTTGCTCTAGAAAAAGTAAAAATAGCAACACATCCACACCTACAAGCCCAAATCTGTCATTTTTGGTGTCATCTCCCCTGGGAGCTGCAAGTCGTTATTGAGGGATAGCTGTTTCCACTGTGGGTTCCTGTGGAGAACGTGGTGAGGAAAGTGCTGGAGTAAATTATCTGCTCTTGAATTATTGTCATGAATGATAGAACAGATGTTTCTTATGCATGAACTTTTCATGATCTTGGGCTGCAGTCTGGTGGGATAATCAAATATTATTACAGCRTGGAACAAGGACTTGTAATGGGCATATAAATCCCAAATCCAGCTCCTGATGATATCGTTTTTTCCACGGCTTATCCCTTAAACCACACACGTGCTAGTTCTTGCACATCCAGCAGCATTTTCTGTACCAATTCTTAGCTGGAAGTGAGACTTCTGGCAAATTATTTGGAAAACTCCATAAAATGTGTAGTCCTACTTCCTCAGCTAATGCTAAGCTCAGTGGCCTTCAGTGTGCTCCAGGTCTCTGGAAGGTTCTTGGGCATGATTGTTTTTGCTGCCTCGTCCCAGGTGAGAATGTCTATTCTTTCACCTACCATTAGCATGCCCTGGGCTTTGCAGGAGAAAGTGCATCAAAGCCCTTTGCACTGCCCCAGGGACACAAGCAGCTATAAAGCAAGCTAAAGCACTTAATTGCTCCGCTTCCCCAAAGCAGCATAAAGGAGTTGGAGCTCCCTGGAGAAMCCAGCATTTACAGAGTATGAAAAGCACAACTCTTAAAATCACAGACATAATGCTCAAAGGGATTTTAGATCACACAGTCCAGCTTTTCACTCTGAGGTGGGCTCAGGGTTAGAGGTGGGTTACAGCTGATGATGTTTGCTTACACCTTCCTACGAGCTGAAGGTTCATACAATCTGTGTCAGGAGGCAGCTTTGTGCCTGCACATGCAGAATGGCTGAGCTCTCTGAAGAGATTTGCACACCAAATCCTCAGCCTTCTCTTCCTGTTGGCTGTGCAGTTGTCATACCTGCTGTGCAGTGGCTTACAGGACCCAGCACTGGAGACAGCAGCAGAACTCMCTTCTTCCAGGAGCCCCTGGGATCTGAACCAGGACTGAAACTTGCCACCATATGAAAGATKGTGACCCTGCATTTGGGATCCAGGTCAAGCCTTCCTCCAGCTGCTCTGCTGACAGACAGCAGTGCCCCTCTGGGAGTTGCCTTTCCAGCTCTGYTTGAATACAAGCAGCAGAGCTGAATATCCCTGACATTCTGCATGAGCTGATCTAAGGTCAGCCCTAGATTATATGACTGACATATTGTCTCTTCATAAACAGAAAAAAGAGGACTTTTTGTGTAAATGACTGATCTTTAGCAATTCCTTGTGGCACTTCCTTGCATTCACCCTACTAATCATGGGTTTAAGGAAATATTTCTTAAAAGATGCGGTAATGACTTGGAGCCCAGCGCAAGCAGTAAAAAATTGTTTTAGGAAATATTGTCATTATCCTATAAATATGGCATATCTGCATAGTCTCTGTCTTAGCACATATGGACCACGGAGAGGAAATTATATTACATCATCACATTATCATGTGGAGCTGGCCAGAATTCTGGGAGCTGTTCCTTAACTCCAGGATCAGATGAGAGCAAAAAGGGAAAAGAAACAAGAGGCAGGAAGAGTTGCATCAAGGTAGAATGTTCAAATTTGTTTAATTTTTCTTTTATCGGAGAGAGCTGTACAGCAGTAGAGATATAAAGCCATCTTCCCCCAATCTGGTCAAAATTTCTGTGGAATGAAGTTTTTTTCATGCAGTTTATGCATGTGCTGAAGTCATTTGCTTGGCTGTGTCCTAAAAAAAGGAGAGACATCTACTTTCCTTTGCCATATGAAATAAAAGTAATTTCTACACAGGCCAAAGCAATGCGTTCAGTTTGGCCCTACACTCACATCAAAGCCCTCAGCAATAGGGAAGCTCTATAGGATCAATAAAAGCATATTCATCCCATCTGCAATCACAAAGGTGTGTAGTTCATGAACCAGCCCCTCAACCCTGCAGACACCACTGCTTGGTTCTCCAGGGAACCTCAGTCATAGAATCATAGAATGGTTTAGTTTGGATGGAATCTTAAAGATCATCGAGTTCCAACCCCTCTGCTGTGGGCAGGGACATCTTCCACTAGACCAGGTGCCTCAAAGTTTGACCATACAGGAAGCCAGCATTGGTTTAGCCATACAGAGATGTGCCCTGTGATGTCAGAAGTATTCACTGACCTCTGTGGGAATCTGCAGAAGTCACCCTTCCATGGAACTGAATGGTTTTGGGGTTTGGATCTGTTTGGGTTGTTTTTCTGGTTTAGCTTTAGCTTTTTTTTTTTTTTTTTTTCTTTTTTTTCCTTTTTTTTCCATGAGGAAATTTGCTTCATGGTGGAAATGACTCACTGAGATATGCCATACCAGATGGAGTACATGGGAGTCTGAGCTACCAGCCAGGTTTAACATGCTTGATTGTTACCAGTAAATACAGAAAAACAGGTCAAAAAGAATAGAGGAAATTTGGGGAACTCATAAATCCTGCTTCATAGTCCTTTGTTAAAAAGAAAGATGTGCCTACACATATGAATGAAGTGGGCTCTGAAATCTCTGTGCAGTAATATATAAATAGACCTTATATATATATATATATATATATATATATATATATATATATATATACCTTATATATAAATATACCTTATTTATATATATATCTCTTATATATAAATATACTTTATTTATATATATATATATATATAAATATACATTATACCTTATGCATTACCAGCATCTCAGAGCAGGGCCATTTTTATAGGATTTCAGACCACCTTTCTTGCATCCTGTGAACTGCAAGTCACAGAATATCACTCAGTTGTCTGCAATCAGATCATGCTAAAGGATTATCTTGAAAAGCATCCAGGCATAAATGGAGACAGCAGGAGACTGAGCAGCCAGCACTCCTCTCTCTGAGTTATTTCAGCAATCCAATCAGTCTCCGTTTGAAGAGATGGGTAGATCTTGTCCCTACCTTAACTTGTCTCATGTTAACTGATAATTGTGTTCTGCACAACTTCTCTTGGTGTTTTGTCCATGCCTCCTAGAATCACCTCATTCTTCTTACCTAGTACATTACAGAAGTCAAAATTTTCTAGTAACTTCCTTAATTTGTAGTGAGAATTTTTTTTGCAGCCCTATTGGTTTGGGGTTTTTTTTCTATGGCTTTTCTCTGCTTCCTGTGCAATTTTTCAGATCCCGTTAAAAAGAGTATCAGGCCAAGGTGCAGTACTACAGCACATACTAAAAAAGASGTAGAAATCACATCCCTTCTCTTATTCACTTTYCTCCTTCTCYRTATAGCTGATGATCAYATCAGTGATATCATTTCCCCCAGCRTCATTCTTGAGGCTCAAATTCATCTGYACATCCAATAACATCTTTAGGTCTGTGCTTCTAGGACTCAGCTGCCACCTTYAYTCACTTGCATTTGCTTTGAATGGGYTTAATTTACAGAATGCAAATCATCATGTCTTTATTATTGCCTAATCACAGGAAAAAAATGTAGCAGTCTGACAAGATTTATGCTATTGGGAAGTTCTCGTTTCAATCCCAAAGGTGCTGATAAAAACTTGGGTTTGGACCAAGCTGTGAAATACACTAAGAGATCTATTGTTTGATAAAGTCTGCTTACTAAAAAAGTAAACAAATTGATAATTGCCAGTTAAGTGGTTCATAAATGCATTAATATTTGTGCTTCAGTGTTGCACAGGGCATGATGTATCTTCACTTATTTAGAATAACACAATCCTAAAATACCTAGAGCATGTTCAAACTACGCTGTCTCCTTATTCAGTCAGTTTGCTGCCATATGCAAAGCAGTTTTGTTAAATAAGAGCCATTTTCATATTAGCATGTCATTAACAGTCATTAATTGCAGTCCAAGCCTTGAGTGTTATTGTTGATTTATGAACACATCTCTTTTTCATACAAACAGCTCATTGGCTCAAAGCCTCTCTTTGCATTKTCTTGTTTGTCTTCAACAAACATTSGCAGAGAATGAACATTTTCCCARTCATTTGCAGTTTCCCCAGTACTGTGAGATTAAAAGGAAATGTCAGGGAACCTGACACCACATCAGCTTCTCTTTAAGATGCCTGGGTCAAAAATTATCCAGACCTGCTGCTGTKTCTTGTTCTCTGAACCACTACAGGYTCAGASAGTGGTTTGTYATCCTCATGTGATCCCAGTGGATTTGTTTGCTCCCCAATACAGACTAGAAGCACGACACCTTCATTATTACTGCATGTGATTTGTTCCTGAAATACTTTTAAAAAATCTCCTTTTTGCTGCCTTTGGCCCTTTTAACTCTGTATAATGTRCAGCTTCTCTCATTAACCACGTAATCAGAGAGCAATCCCAAAACATATTCCCAGTTTTTTCATTCGTAATATTTTACTTTTTATTTGTTTGCACTCATTACTTTTACTTGCCAATAATACTTCTAACTAAAACTAGTGTTTTTGTATTTTTCCTTTCTGATGATCTGACACCTTTATAATCAATAAAGTCCAACTGCTATCTCTGATGACTCTTCCTTTTCTTTCTTTGGTGCATTTTTAGTTGCAATAACCAAGCTTTTGGCCAAACCTCACTACTTCCATTTCTGCTATGAGAAATGATGAAAAAGTGACAAAAACAGTTTGAAATTTCAGGAGGAGACTCCCAGCACACAGACACATGGAGCATCCAAAAATAAAAATTAAAATATATAAATCAGTACAAACCATCTATTGGTGATTTTTTTAAAGCATCTACCTGATGGCAGAGAGCAGTGCAAAGGGTATTGGTTTAATAAATGGGAAGATTGAGCCATTGACTGTCCCCTGCCACTGCCTGGTTGTGTGACCACTGTCAACTCTTTCTCTGCATTTATCCTTCAAAAAAGAACAGATAGCAATAAATAAATTGTATAATAAATATTTACACATAAGGAGAGTTCAGTAAAGGCTGCAGATGCAATCATAAATCTGATGTTCTTAACTATCAAAAGACTTGCAACAAACAAGGTTTTATCTGCATATTCCCCCTTGTTTGTTTGCTTTTTTAATATGCAGTTTCCCAGGAATTTGTTGGGGTTTTTTTTACTGAAGGAAGAAAGCTGCTTTCTTTTCATGCACTGCTGTTTGTTTGCTTGGTTTTTTAATAAGCTGCTCCCACAGACTTCTCCTTTTTTTGTGGTAAGAGAAGCATCCCACAATGTTTTTGCATCAGTCTCCACACTCAGCAGCAGCTCGAGCTGTGTCTCCAGCCCCAGAGCACAGACAGAGCTGRTCTGAAGCTCTTGCAGGAAACCTCTGAGCCAGAGCCCAGCAGGTGCTGAGCAGGGCTGTGCTGCTGAGCCTGATGTGGTGGRCACAGGTGAGTTTACAGAGAGATCTTGTCTTTTTTTTGCCTCCTGCTTTTATGTCTCTGAACTCCTGTAASTGGGTTTTTACTGACACGAGCAGTGCTGGGTAAAACAAGAATAAATGTGGCCACTCATTCATGTTCCAACATTGTTAATAGGCTCACAGAATTTTCTTGAGAATCACCTGTGGCAGAAAAATGCTGATTTTATGACCAAAGTGTAGCTCAGGTGAATACATCTGCAATTCCACACAATAAAGGAAAAAGGCAAATCTCTTAKCCCTGGCCTTCCTTGCAGTGAAATTTTTAAGGTCAGCAGCCAGAAAGGCTCTTCTTGCATTTCTCAGAAAGATTACAGTAGTGCAGGAAGTCTGACAAATGCCTATATAACTCCCCATGTGCTATGACAAGGTCATGTTAAATATTTGTGTTGCTCARCTCTCACGCTGAGGCTGCTGCTGAGCTGTAGTGACCAACGAGAKGTGAAGGCAGTGCAGGAGACACGGGGAGCAGGAGAGGCTGCTGAAATCTGTGCAGGATTTCTTTGCAGATGATGGGATTGCTCCTGGCAGGCCACGTTCCTCTCCATAAAGCCATCWCTGGCTGATCTTTCAAGGGCTGAGTGCCACCAGCTGTGATCTACTCTTTAACACTTTTTAGGAAACTACTAGAAAATGTGATTTCTGTAATCATTCAAATTAATTACAGATTGAACATTTGCATAGGAAACTTAATCTCATGGCTGTRTTTCCTGACTTTCCTCAGCACTTTTTTTAAGTGAGGCTTGTTCTGAAGATGCTGGAAAACATGATTTTTCTGGAAATTCTCTTGAAGAATTGCAAAAAACATGTTATCAGCTCGAAATTCTGTGTTTGTCTCTATTTTTTTACTGAGGCCACTTACTTATCCCACAGTTATAATCTTGTTTTGATTAATTCATCYTGCAGGATAGTAAACATGTTAAAAGCTGAAATAACCAAACAACATATTTCATGTCTAACACGCACAAATAAGCCACTGGATCTTTCACTGAGCAACCACCTCCAGTATGTAGAATATACCAGTACCCATAAATGGTGAAAGAGCCCTGGAATCCCCAACAGCCATCCAAACAATAAAAAAMCCCACTGTTATTTTCACAGTGTGTAATGGGAATGCTATTTGAGATGCATCATCCTCTTTACACACTGCAAGAAGCATCCTCTGTTACTTGAATCCCATCATTTCCCTTGGATAAGGGTCATGGAAATGAAACCCACAAACCTTATGTTTAGATAACATTCTAGGCCTGGCTGCAACCCATGACCATAATAAAAATGCTTAATTAAGGTTTCCAGTTTACCCCTAATTCACTCCACATTGCTCAAGTATTACAGCATATGTCTCACATTGTGCTGCACTGGGATCCCTCAGGAGATGAAGAGTCCCTCCACATCCAGGCAGTTTGGGTCAATTAGAAAGTATTTCATTAGCCCTGAGTGATCTTTAATGTTATTTGAATTCTGCAATCTGAGTAGTAGACTCCAGCTTTTATAACAATATTCAMATAATTCAAGGGTAGCCTAAGTATGGCAATGTCATTAGCAAAGCTGTTAAAGGCTACTGCTTGTTTTTCTTCCTTCCACCACTATGACACTCAAAGACAAAGCACTAAACAAAGCTCTTAGAGGACAGGACTTTCTCACAAGGTTTCTAGGTGACTTTGAATGATCATTTAGGTCACATTTAGCTCAACTAGCTTTGATTTCAGGCTACTTACATTGTCAAAGGATGAGAAAGACAGATAAGGAAAAAAAAAAAAAAAAGTAGAGAGGCTTTCTGAGAGAAGTTCACTACACATTAATGAGGATTGTCAGGTGACCAACCTCCCTTGAAAGCTGCAGGAACCTTGGCCAGCTGTGTTCTTGTTTGAAGAGCTTCAATCCAGGAGGTAAACTAGAGATCAAGAGATGCTGCATCCATCAGCTGCTCCAGTGCAAGTCCTGTCAGTGGGATATGATGCACATATGATCCTGAAACTCACACAGAGGCCATGCTTTTCCCTGGCCTGTGCATTGCTTTCACAGGTGATAGCTCAGAGCAGTTTAAACTGAAAGAGGGTGAGTTTAGATTAGACATTAGGRAGRATCTCTTTACTGTGACAGTGGTAAGRCACTGGAAGATGTTKTCCAGAGAAGCTGTGGATGCCCCATCCCTGGAGCTGTTCAAAGMCAGGTTGGAAAGGGCCTTGAGCARCCTGGTCTGGTGGGAGCTGTCCCTGCCCATGGCAGGGRTGTTGGAACAAGATGATCCTTCTRTTCCTTCCATCTCAAAYTGCTCCATGGTTCATGATCACCAGCCTGACTCTSGTGTTGCTCTGATGAGCCATATATCCCAGAGAAACTCAGCAGAGCAGTTGGAGAAGAGCTGAAGTTTTGCTGTTGCTGTTCTTGTTAATGCCTGGTTTATCTGGCCTTGTCCAAAATTCCAATTTATCAACTTACATCCTGCTGCTCATTGTAAATTGGCATTTACCACACACACATTTCTTTAATAGCAACCCAAGTTTATAGCAAATTTAATACCATCTAAATGTGAAATGTTTGGCTTTGTAAATTTGCTTCGCCTCTATTTTAGCTTTTATTGACCATTGTATTTATTTTTACAGGGACAGTGTTTTTCTTTTCCCATGTCTTGCAACATGACTAAGAGAGAGGCAGAGGATTAACCCTTCTGCATCCAGACCACTAAAACCCAAAGCACGTGCAGCCAAGCTGCAGAGACCTAGACAGATTACTCACAGGAAAATCACTACACCTATGAGGGTTCCCAAAAGCAGAGGCTTCTTTGTACAGAGAACTTTTGTTAAGAGGAGTTTGAGCCCTTCATGAACCCAGTGTAACAAACTGTTATTATAACCAAATTATCATATCTTGACAGTTTCCTCAGTGAGTGGCTTTTCCTGCCACAGACCTACCGAGTCTAGAAACAAATTTCAATTTTGAAGCTAATTTCCATTTTGAAGGGGTCTGTAAGCTRTGCCTGCACCAAGTGACAACCACAGAGCCTGGAGTTAYTCAGATATGCTTCAAACTGACTMRGACAAGGAGCAACAGCCCAGAGCTGTGATGTGTATTTGTTTTCCCAGCCCTCCCCTTGGCCCTTGAGAAGCTTCTATGAACACGTGAAGGGAAGTGCTGGTTGGCATGGGACAAAACTGGGCCAGCTTTTGTACTGGCAATTAAACTTTAGGTATGGCCACAGCACAGTGAGGTCCATTCCCCTGTTTTACGCTGCAGCTGTAGCCAGGCAAACAAATCTGAATCCAGCTTGATGTCCCTAATCCTGATGAATGCCTGCAAGTTAGAATAGACACTAAAAATTCTGGAGGGTCGTAGTTTATTAAGACCTCATGTTATTTCATGAAGCAGTGTTAGTTCATGGCAGTCCAGGCCACATTTTTACAAGACATAAGACAAAGAGAGGTCGGTTTGCCAGGAATGGATGTGTTCATTCCCACTCCATATATGTATCACAGATGTCTCACTAGACAAAAAGCTAAGATTGCTCTGCAGCAGCACAGATAATTTATGTTCCACTTCCACAGCTAACTGTCCTTCCACGATTACAAAATATTTCCTTCTCTTTCCTYCTTAAAAAAAAAATAATAAAAGCGCTGGTTGGGATGATTGGTGGAATGAAGGAATGTCTGTTACACTCAAATAGGGGACCATGCTGGGTAAATATTGATGTGTGGAGTGTAACTTTYATGTAAGTTGTCATCTTTAAATGTTTAGCAGCTGCTCCTCACATAAGATGCYCTCTGTCCCTGCAGAGTGAACACATAACAAATACTGTGATGTTGAAATATTTTCATTCTGGGATTTAAGATGTCTTTTCTCTTAGGGCAGGATGCAATAAAAAATTAACCTATGGATGATTAGGAAGTGTTTAGCAGGGGTGGGAAGACAGGCCRATGTTTTTCTACTCAACCGAACCCCCATGATGGCTAAAATAAGYTTTTGTCCTGAAATGAAATACAGACTTGAAGTCCAAAAGTAGAACYTGTGTTGCCAACTTGCATTTCTGAGACAAAACCATGGGGGTTTACTGGAACTAAAGCAGCTCATGTCTTCCAAAATAAAGCACAAGCCCAGTCATGAGATGAGAAGTCCATCATAGACTGAAACCATGAAAGATCTAGTCAGCTTTKCATTTTAACATTTTTTTCTCATTATAAGACTAGCTAAGGGCAAATCTTTTGTGACCTCTTTTATTTTTGTTTCTGTATCATTGTTTATAGGAAATAGGATGGAGATGTTTTACATATAATTCTATGATTTTATTGTTCTTGGATTTTATTTTATTTGGGCAAGTTACTCATCTGAGACTTAATATTTGCATTAATGTCGTAAACATGTTGTTCTAGAGGAGATTTTCTGAAAAGCTAAGAAATCTGAGCTAAGCTGATCATCCTCTGTCAACATTCCAGAGTCACCAAAAGAAGACAAGGACTGGAGATTGAGTCAATTTATTTTAAACACCTATCTTAGTGTGAGAACAATTTCCCTCTGGGACTGACTGAAGAGGGAGTCTCWCTCACAATTTGGAATACATGCATAGCAGATGCATAATCTAATTATTGTAGGTGACCTTCATTATATTCTCTATGCCCTCAACAGAGCCCCCACAAGTTGTGGCGTGCCTTTCAGCCTGAGAATGTTCTGAGAAAATATCAACCTCTGCAAAAGGCCAGAGCATGACTCCATACATGAAAGMACGCTCCAAAATAACATTGAAGTGGGCATAAACAATGTGTGTCCTCTGTGCAAGGACAAATTCCACCATCTCATYCCTGTCCTGTTCCTGAACTTGGGATATTAAGGCCCTCTGGGATCTGATAATGAGGTTAAAATATTTCACTTATGGACTTGGTTCTTATAACACATGTGGTGATCTTAAAAGAGCCTGGTACTGGAACAGTCCTGGAAGGCCACGATGGAAATGCCTCCTAAAAGTGAGGATGGATTTTCTGCCCTGTGMAAATGGTTGCTGCTTGCAGTACATATACATGTAAATGTCTTTGGAAAAGAGAAAYCCAATGAAAATCTCCCCCACAAGCTCCCCTTGGTCTGATGCTGGTATAAATAGAACATCTGCTTTCTTTCTTCATGCCAAACCACAACAATACTCAGTAATGGGTGCTTCCCATGTTATTCTTGCTGTGGGATAGACAGGGTATAGCTCAGAAACACCATGGTGAGAAAGCACAACCCTAATTGCCTTGAAATTGGGTCTAGAGGGAGCAGTTTCCTGTCTAAACCTGCTGTGCTAATTATAGTCCTGCAAAATGAACATGAACCCTGACCTGTGTTTGCAGACAGAGCTCAGAGACAGCCCTTGGCCAGGATCCAGGGCAATCTCCAGGCAGTGGATCCCAGAGCTCATGAATCACCAGGAAAGCAGATCCTCCATGTGTTCATCGAGAAAGGAGAAAAAAATGCTGGCTGAACAAAGAGCTTATAAACAAAATCTGTAACACAAACAAAGTGGGTGGGAATTCAAGAGGAGTAAAGATGGCAAATGGACCCCGTGAAAGTGCATCTAAGCACAGCCTGGAAAATAAATATTGTTTTATTATTAAGATATGGAGTTGAAGAGAGTCCAAGTTCAGACTCTGTTCTTGCAGACACTTGTTTCATATTTTTCATCATGTCACTGATTCTTCACTTCAGAGCTTAGAAAAGGCTTTGAAGAGCTCTGTTCCCTGTGCTTTTCTCTCTGCAAATGGAGAATTTGTAATTCCTCTTTATATCTCTCTTTTTTATTAGAGGAGCTCTTGCCCCCCACCACATGAAGGATAGTTCAAATATGCAGATACGGCTACAGACTTCACATTCATGATGTGTAAATAAAGATTGCCATAAAAMTCTAGGTTTGAAATAAAGCAAAATATGAATAACTACTTAAAGAAGGCACTTACATGTGTCCAAAGTTTAATTCCCTGGGGATATTTCAGCAGTGGCAAAATGAGCTGAGCCTTCTTGTATCCTTGGTAATTATCAGGTATCCTGAAAACATAGTTTACTTGATTTAGATCCTGGAACTGAGATTCTGTCTTTGAAACATAAATGGAAATTATGTTGTCTAAAAATTTTGAATGCAAAAAATAGTATCTTAGATGGCATAAATGAATGAAGTGCCATTCCTGTCAGTCCATAAGAAATATGTCTTTACACATGGGTCAGCGGTGACATGTAAACTAGGCTCAACAATTTTAAGAAAAAAAAAATAAAAGGTGTAGCAGAGAATTCACCATTGGACCTGTTCACTTGGATCTTGGGGAGTGGAAGCACTTTTCACAGAAACACAGAATCATAGCTTGAGTTGGAAGGAACCCACAAGGGTCATCAAAGTCAAAGTTCTGGCCCTGACCATCCCATCATGTGCCTGAGAGCATTGTCCAAACACTTCTTGGGGCTGTGACCACTGCCCTGGGGAGCCTGTTCCAGTACTCAATCAACCTCTGRATGAAAAACCTTTTCCTGATATCCAACCTAAACTTACTCTGACTTTTCTTCAGGCCATTCCCTCAGATCCTGTCAGTGACACCAGAGAGAAGAGATCAGTKCCTGCMCCTCCTCTTCCCCTCCTGAGGAAGMTGTAACTGCAGTGAGGTCTCCCCTCAGTTTCCTCCAGGATGAACAGACCAAGTGCTCTCAGCTGCTCCTCCTGTGGTTTCCCCTCCAGACCCTTCCCCATCCTCACAGCCCTTTGGATAGCTCCAACAGCCCTATATCCTTCCCACATTGCTGCACCCAGATCTGCAGACTTTTCCCAAAGAGCCTTTTTAAACAGCTCAATTCATCCACTGCAGTCACTCACAAATCCCATTTTGTTTTCCTCCTAAGCCTGGCAGAAGCCATTGTAGCCAAGATTGCATGATTAGACATTAATTAAGGACAGTAGGCTTTTCATTAGCAGGATTTTCAAAAGCATCCAATTTCAAACATGTTGCTGAGCCTCCTAGCTACATCTAAAATTCCTAAAACATGTGTAGGATCATGCCTTATTGACTAATTGATTTCAKACAAAAGTAATGAATTGAATGTGTTGAACCAAAATGAAAGCCTGGCCTAAAATTCTCCAGTCTTTAGTAAGGAGGGCTGACCATTTTGTCTTCAGCCCTCAAAAGGGTAATTGTTATTCAGTTCCAAAACTCTAGCCCTGACAAATCTGAGCTCTGTTTATCAATTCACTCAACTAAATACATCTGACAGMGGCACAAGGCTCTGAAAGGTTTTGCAGCCAGGATGGGATTAAGGCTGTCTCGTCTGTTACCAAAGGTAACTGGGCACAGCCATCAACACTGGTGACGTGATGACAAGGGGAAACATCCAAGAGTCGATTGCTTTTTTAGTAAAAGTTTCTCTGAACTTGGCTGCGTGAAAAATTGGAGTAAAGGGAACGTTCAGCTTCCAGGTTTCCAGGTTATGTTAGTCACACTGGAATTAATAACACTTAGAAACAAAACGCCTGCTTGCAAAGATACGAATCCAACTCTGGTAAAAATAAAAAAACTTCTCATTAATGCAGGCACTGAACATAATCGAAAATGCATCTGTGTTTATCACATGAGAAGCCCACAAAGCATCCAGCATTTTCAGGATTAGGGAACAAAAGGAACTCACAGCCATCGGCACGATGGAATTTCCATCACRGCAGACACGAAACCCATGTTTTCACATCTCAACACGAAAGAAAAAATGAACACATGCCTTGGAATTATGAAACTGTGGTTGAATTTCCAAGAAATCTTAGCAGCTGTGATTGAGCCAAATGCCTCAAGCCAGGAATCCTGATGTGAGCACATTAGATGAGGAGAGAGWGTTTGGGATGCTTGTGGCAAGGAACATCCTCAGGCTCAGAGAGCAGGTCARGCTCCTGTGCTGGTGAGGACAATGTGGGACCAGGGACTACAGCAAAAACCAGTCAGAAATGAACATTGCACTAAAAAAAATCAAAATTCTTTTATATCATTCATTGATAACTGGCTGATCCTGATCAGCTCTAGAGTTAGAGTTTAGAGTCTCGGGTAATAGAGGATCTTCATTCTGAAGAAGAGGCCCCAAAACTGGTCTCCAAGAGAAAGCCTGGGTTGGAAATGCATCTTTCAGCTGTGTTTTCTGTAATTCCTTGCTCCTTTCTCAGCTCCTTGATTGTCTCAGACTGAGACACTCAGACACAGCTCAAAGGAAAAATAACTCTTCATTTTAAAAAAAAGACTAAGATGAAAAAATCAAACCCTGATAAACCTGTCACTTCAAATTTTTATTGAAAATGTATTCAAATCTCTGTCTTCAGGATGAGTGAAGGAAAAGTGGGGATAGATAACATTTTGACTGGCATGTGGACAGTTCTTACAGCAGAGGGGACTGTTAGGATTTCACTTTGATGATTCACCCAAAAGAGAGACAATCTGGATTGGGGAGTGCTCTKCTCACAGGGACATTTTAGGATCATGTGAGACTCCTCATGCCAGGCTGGGATGTCTCACAAGAATCCCTTAGAAGTTGGCAATCATTTGGTAGAATTTTAGGCCATGAAACCSCTGACCCATGAGGTGCATCAGCCCTGGAAGAAGCCCTCAGTCAATGCCCTGGGCTGCTCTGCCTCTCCTGCAGAGGAACCTGCCCAGCTGGAGACACATCCTCTGCCAACACCTGCGGGTGGTCATTCCCTTCAAAAGCCTCCAGAAAAACTTAGTCCCAGCATTTTGTAAATTATAGGGGAAAAGGAGACAGGTTGTTAGTAAATATTAGAAAATGTCATTTTCTGTAGTTCCTTTTTTCCATTATCTATAGCTGAATTAGTGAATTAAATAAAGCTGGAACCCATCTCTGACCTYCTACCCTGATGAATCCTCTGTGCAAGACAGGCAATTGCTCCTRTGTCACCTGGCCCTGGATTGTCACCATCGCTTCACATCATCCTCATCTTCAGAATGATTAGTTCTGAAGGTTAAAAAATTATAGAGAACACAGGAAGAGACAACATAAATACTTTTAGCGAGGATAAAACATTTCAAATTACTCTGATGAAGATTAGAGAGGGTTGAAGTCATTCAGACATTTGGAGTAGCAGCGAAACACTTGGCCCCAGWTTGTTGGTGATTTCTTGCAGGATGATGAAATGAGAACCTTCGAGTAGTTTGCACAAGCAAATGATACAAGGAGTCTTATTTACTCGACACACTTTTTTCCCCCCAGTCAATTAAGCAGAAAAAAAATGAAACCAGAATTTGCTGTTGTGCTTTTTGCTCTTTGGAACTGAACACAGAAAATATTTTGTTTATTTCAAACAAACATTATGAAGACAGAAAATTTCTGCTTCTGTCTTTGTGGTGGAAGTGTGACTGGATCCTAACAGCAAAATCTCTCCAAAGAGCCAAAGCCTTATGCAAGAAGGAATACACTGCCATATCCTTCCTCTTTTTTTCTTTTTTCTGCATTTTGTGTAGCAGTTGGTTCTATCAGCATTTCATTCTTCTTCATTGAGAACAAACCTTTAATCCCAAAGAAACCCTGATTGGTGGCCTGAGCTTTTTCAGAACTTTGAATGTTTGGATTCCTTCAGCGGAGAAGAAAAATGAAAGAAAATTTCAGCTCTTCATCTGATGGCTGTGTCTGACTCACCAGCTACTGGATGACARTCTGGAAAGTTTTAAACTCTCCTGACAGTTTTGGCCATTAATAACTGAGATGATGCATGCTTTTTTGAGACTGCCAACAGCCTYGTCTGTCCAGGCTTTAGTCAGGACTCCGTAGATTATTTTTATGTCACTTAACACAGTTTCTGCAGAGGACATTTCATTTAATTAAGTTGTTCTCAAGAAGACTCTGAAAGGTAATGGGAGAACAGAGCAGATGTCTGTGGAAGGAATTCTGTCTCCATAGTTCTTATCAGCTCACCCCAGTCGTGGTGCAGAGCCTCTCAGATTCCTCACTGAGATTTTGCTGTGGATCCATGAATCTCTGTGGAATCTGCAATTTCTGGAGGCAAAAGCAAGCAGAGCAGTGCTGTCTGGAAGAGTGACAGAGAAACCTGCCACTGCCAAATGCTTTCAAAGTTTCTCTTCAGCTACAAATGGTACTCTGTACTTTAGGAATTTAAGATAAGAGGTCTTGATGCAGCTCTCAGCATCTGCAACTTATTTCTGTATTCATCATATCTGCTGCCTGTCTGCAGGGATTGCCCCAGAGCTGTAATAAAAGTTAATGTACCTCCCATGCCAGAAACTCTACAGGTTCAGATCACAGCAAAACCAACAATGCCCAGTGAAGGATGCAGCCCTGGGGCAAAATAAATGTATAAGAGCAAATTCGATGGTCTGGCATTGTGAAAGATGAGGAGATGATGATGCACGAGAGAAACCTCCAGAGTGTTTCTGGGCTGTTAACTGGGATTTTAAAAGTGTTGTGAAGACTCCACAGTCATGGGGACCAATTTACACTGGATCTTAACACAAAGGGCACAAAACATTGTGGGTGTGTGTGTCTATATAAAATACACTGCTTCCTAACAGAGACTAGCAGGTCGTTCCTGAAAATTTGCTGAAAATTCTCTGCCTTGGGCATTGGTTTAAAAGATACCAGTGAGGGGCAGGAAATGGGCCTGTTGCACATTGCCTTTGGAGGGACGCTTGGCAAATAGCAAATTATTTATATCTCCCTATGTAATCATTGCAGTATTTCAGTTGCATCAAGTCTCTGGCTCATCTCATGATGCTCACCTCTGGAAGGAGGCCTGCCCTGACAGAGGGAGTATTTTGTGTTCAACTCTTCACCCTGCTTAACCCTGGCCCTTCTTCTCCTCCTCCTCCTCCTCCCCAGCAGCACCAGCTGATCTTCTGACAAGAGCCCTGCTCATTCCCTGAATGTGGACATCTGTCCCCTCTCATTGTCCCTGCAGATCACTGGTTCTTCCCCTTGCAAGAAATCAACACCCAAATGAGTCCAAACCAAATATCATGGTCTGATRTTTGATGCTTTTGCCTCTTGCCCTGGTTCTGTCTGCCCTGCAGCCCACAGGGTGGTTGGGGTTGAAATTTTACCCCAGTTGTTTCTAAATTTCCACAGACCAGGCTGAGCCTGCAGCACTGCCCCTTTCTGAGGTGGGGCTTGGTGGTCTTGCAGTGTCAGCAAATTTGTTTTGCTCTTCCCTCCTCCTTGGTCTCATCAGGGAAGACAGACTCGAAGGCGGAGAGATTTTAGCTGTGGGATTCAGTGGGAGGAGACCTCAGCTCTATTTGACTTTCTGTTTTCTTTCAAAGCACTAAGAACTTCAGGCCGCTTCCAGGACCAGACACTTTCTTGGCCAGTTGTAGGAAGCGTTCCTGATCTGGCTGAGGTACAAGTGGCCAGAATTTCACTTGGATGAATTGTTCTCAAACAACGTCTCCAATGTATTAGGCAAGAAAAAGGCTTTTCTTTTGATGTCAGCTGTTCTGCAGGTTCTTTTATCTCAGCAGACTTTCATTCACAGACCTATTTACTGTGGTGGTTGAGTGAAAATGCTGAGTGGGAATTAAAGATGTTGTGTCTCAGGCAGCACTGCAGTGAAATTTTAATTTGTTTATTTTTTCCTTTAATKTTATTTTTTCTTTCCTAATGTTATTACCATTAGATTTTATCTACTACCCTTAAATGTTGCTCTTAGGGGTTGTGAATCATCTGCTTTCTGTAGCCCTCCTTTCCTTCAATTAGCACTAAACTAACTCCCCAAGCACCTTTTAACATTATAAACACTGTATTAATTTGATTTAGTTTCCTCCCTCTGTTTTATTTATTTTTTTTTTAATTCAAAGTCATCATGAAATGTGAAGTAAATGTCTGGAAAAGTGGAAGTGGAATAGGTCTGAGTTCCCCACAGCAGAAATACAGCAAGCCTCTACCCACAGCAGGTAAAAAAATTTTGTTTAAAAAAAAATTGCAGCAGTTGAGGAGAGAATCACAGCACAGAAGCCAAAATGGGCAGGAGGGGAGTCTTTGGTAAGTGAAGACTGTCACCTGGAGAGCAGAGGGAATCCTTGCTGGGACTCTGCAGTGCACCCCAGCTCTTGGCTCTGCTTCAGAGGCTCAGACTGAAGAGTTGTGTGAAGTGGACATGGACAGTGAGAAGGAAAGGGATGGAGTGGAGATAAATAATTAGGGGTTAAAGAAAAGAGCAGAAGCAGCTGCAGAGGGCAGGAGGAAGCAGTGGCAGGAAAGAGACTGTGCTGGCAAACTCAGGCTCAGCAGCCCAGGAAGGGCTGTGGATTCAGAGCAGGATTCTTCCAGGACAGCATTCCTCTTGGCTCAGGGGCTGTGATGAAACCAGCRTCAGCTGGGGAATTTCTTGGATTTCTTGATACACTTCTGTGCTGGAAAAAGCACCACTATAGATGAAAAACGCCCCCTTTTTGGAGTTTCATGAGCAGTAGGAGGGATTCTTCGCTTGTACAAGCTGGTTTGTGCAGAAGGATCTGGCTGGAATAACTACACCCTGTCCTCACAAACAGAACACTTTTCTCACACAGACCTGACCTGTGGCAGCATCATGAGCAGGGTAGGAATGTGCTTTCCTCTAATTTACCTTTTCCTGAGGGAATTTCTTACATTGCTGTACCTTAAAAATCTACCTTTCCACTCCACCCCTGTCCTGCAGCCCTCATGAGGTGACAGAAAAMGAGAATTCAATCAAATGATAAAAGAAACCCATGTGGCTATGTTTGGGGTCTACATTGGAACCACCAGCCTTTCATTGGTGCTGAAATAAAGCTGCAGCACTGTCACCAGATTTGGGTGACTGACGGGCACACACAAAGGGCAGCATGAGATCCTCCACCAGAGACAGCCTGGCCAGCTGTGGAGAGCTGCATGCAAGAGAGAGCAATGAGAATAATAACAGGCAAGGCAAATTTCACCCAAAGTAAAAGGTTTAAAGAAGTTAAAAGGATTAAAGAAGTAGGTTAGATTTACCTGGGCAGATCCCAAGCACTTGGTCCCTGGGAATCACACTCAAAATTTAGCTTTCTAGTCTTCTCACCAGTCTGTGAGACAGTGGCCTTACTGAGAGCTAAGCATAGCCCAAGGGGTCTATTTTTAGCATGCTAAAATATTCCAACAAGGTGATAAAAAGGGTGTAAACCTGCAACTGGACTGCAGGGTGGAAGGTTGTGGAGGGGGGCGGGGTTGAGGAAAAATGTCTTCTCAGAGAGAGTGCTCCTTTTGGAGCACTTGTGGCATCTTGGCAAAGGAATGATCCATTGCCTCATAAACACAGTCCCCACTGTGAGTGCCACTGCCGTGAATCAGCGCAGCTCTGGCTCTCATGACTTTTTTGACTTCAGCTGAAAGGCAGGCCCAGGGCTTCTGAGAGAATAATCACTGCCAAACTTGAGAGCTTCAGCCCTTGTTCAGGCRTTTATTACCAGGCATGAAAGGAGCAAAGTGCCGTGTGAGTGATCTGAAGCAAACACTCGTGTCAGAGTCTGCCTCTCCTGTCAGCCAACTGCTGTCTTTGAAAGCAGTCAGGCTTGTGACGGGGTTTTTGACTGTGTTGGCTGGGCCAGAAGCAGTTTGTCAGGATGATCCTTTMACAGGCTCAGTGGGAGCCTGTCTCCTGAGAGTGCTGGTCCTCGAGGATTCCCTTGGTGGGCACGCAGCCCTTCCATCATCGTGTCCAAGGGATTCAACCTTCATCTCGCAGCCACAAGTTCTGACAGCCCACGAGGCTCCAACAAAAACTGTGAAAAAGCAGAGCTTTGGAGTCACAGAAACCAGGCTGACAACTCTGGCTGGTCTGGCAAGTCTTATTCATACCCACATCTTATGTAGGAGTCACCAACAAGAATTAGGGATAGAACAGCAGGGGTTAGGCTTAGCTCCCAAGGTGCAAAGTTAGGTGCCTAAATAACTTTGTGAATGTGGACCAAACAGGGAGAGGATACAAGGCTCTTATCAGTGCATGGTGGGATGTGACTGCCTCTTTTCTGGGTGCAAGGAAGAGATGGGTGAGGTCCATCCTTCCCCTGCTGCAAGCACTGCTGGAAACCCCTCTGTTAGCTCTGAACAAAGTGCTGCTGGTCAGCACCCCAGGCTGATCTGCACCCTGAAAAACAGAATCTGACTCCTGTAAMACCTTACTCTGCTACAAGGTAGCATTTTGAATGAAAAAAACCCATCACGATTATTTTGAGGCTTTAGGATCTGAGATGCTGAATTTTAAATGATGCTGCTTTGGCCTCTTCCTATGACAAGCCAACCAGCCAGCTGTTAGATATTTGGCTGATCTTTCACCTGAACATGGGCTTTACTTCAGAGTTAAGTCTCCCAGGTAGTCAGCATCCAGCCACTCACTCTGAATTGCCACTCCAAAGAGCAGCTCTCGATCCAGACTTGTATTCCCTGTGTTTTAGGATGCAAGTCCKGAGTAAACTCTTCAGAGCCAGAATAAATCCCTATCTTACATTGCTATCCTGTTTTTAAGGTATCCAGCCAAAAATCTTTCAAACAAAAGAATTTTCATTGTAAAGTCAACCTTCTATGATTTAAAATTAACATATTTGAGTAATTGTGATTGCATAATGTAGAAGGACATCAAGTCTCATTGCTCTTGAATTTGGGCTCTYATTTGGGCTCTCACACGGAGAGCAGATCATGCTTTCAGTGTATGTATAAACTGCTGCTGTTAACTGTGAATCCTCTGAATTCCTTCCTGAATTTAAAACAGTGRGTTCCTTTGGAGGTGTGCACTATTGTGTGTGACAGTACCTGTATGCTAATAATGGTTATGAAAATGCAGGCTGCCCCTGAAAATTGGCCACTGTTTTACTCACAGGAAGCAAACAAAAAAACAAACTTTTTTTTGTCTGTCTTGCTAAAAATCTCAATCTTAACCAGGGAAGCTMAACAAGAAGCTAAATTCCCCCTTTGAGTCAGTGAACTGCTTCCAATTGCAATGGTGCTTTTGTCTGTGGCCATCCGCTCATCATGAAAGGGAAAATGCTCCCAAATGAGCACTGACCATTGCACAGATGTTGGGTGGGGTTTTCAAAGCTGYAATGGGAACCGGGCACCCAAATTCCCCACAGGTTAGCAGGGTCTGGCTTACAGAGTTCCTTAGTCAGCTTTGAAAAACAGCTSTAATGTCTAAAAATAGCCAGTCCCATCTGACTTCGATCAGAGRCCTATAAAATACTATCAGTTATATTGACTTGTGCTCACCAGACTCTCTGTAGAGTGATTGTGCAAAAAGCAGGAAAGAMAAACCCCTGAGGCTTTGCCTCTCMTGCCATGATAGCAGAATATATGAGGAATAACAACAGGAAGGGAGAGGAAGCGTCCTTAAAAACAAGAAAGTAACARCTTTTGTAATGATTAAAAATCTGTGCAGTGGAATAGAGCATTCTCCACACCCAGTCATACACCAGCCTCTCAAACAGTGAGTAAATTTTGCTAAACTGTCTTAATTGTCCTTGAGGGCACACAAGCTCTCAGCTGAAGTTCACTGAGTTTTAGTCTGTGCTGGAATCAAAGGGGTCTTGCCTGGGCAGCTGGAAAACGAGGGGAAGGAGAAAACATCATGATGACCAAAGGCCATGCTAGAGGATTCACATCTGCAGGGGCAGGAAGCAGTGAAGCTTTGGGCCAGATCAATCTCATATAAAACCAGAAAAAAATAGAAAAAGTTGAAAGCCCTGACTACCACACTTCCGATTAACCAAATTCTCTCACACCTGAAACTTATATAAGATCCCAGCCAGGGCCGTGTCTGTGCTTCAAAGACCAGATGAGAGCCATGTGGAGGATCTTGGACTTTGTGAGCATATTTATTTTTTTAGCTTCACACAGGGAGGAACAACAGTCCATAAATATCTAATTACTACTATATAAGCCACTGCTATATGGTGTAGCTGGAGGAAGTTAGATAGAAAGTGAGTTTTTATGCAATAGATAACATTGACTATAATGCTGCTATGCTGAAAGACTGAGTCCTTAATTTTAGCCAAGGGAATTAGATGATGTGGGTAATAGCAGGATGACAACARTGATGTTCCAGCTTTATGTGTCAAGTTCTTATGAAAACAATCAACATTCCAGCATTGCCATTCAGTCACTTGCTTTCTTTCCAGCTCTGCATACCAAAATATCTCTAATACTCCACATTATTTCTCTGTTGCCTAATATGTCCTGTGCAAAATTTTCAAGCAAAGTGCTGCAGGTTAGATATTCAAGTATTAAAAGCAACACCTACAGAAAGGGTCTRACAGCTCGTCTTACAAAAAGTTCAGATTAAATAAATTAAATGGCATTAACTTGGGTTGTCTGTRTGTGTGCTCCTAAAAAGTTTCAACAAATGCTTCATTTTCAAAAAAATTATAGCCATTTCCAGGAGGAAGGAGGAAAGCATGCTCCAGTCATCGTGCTTCTGTGCATTGCTTCACTATCAGATCACTGCAGCCTTTGGTATTTCAGTTTAAAGAGCAATGACCTAAATAGTCTGGGAATGTATTTTTCTTACCAGGAATTGTATGTGGGAGCAGACTTGGCCTCTCAGTAGCACTAAGGCTAATGTTTCCTGACCTCTGTCAGTCAGTCCATATGTGCTTTTCTAATTAAATCTCCTGTTGGATTTGACCAGGATATTTCTAAGTGTGTGGTTCTCCATAAGAAAGAGGAGTAAAGTCAGGAAGGTGAYGAGACTCACAGCCTAAAAGACTACATCACTTGTGCTTCTGCAAAAGTGATTYCAGAATTCAAAGATGTTTGAGCATAAAGACACAGGATGGAAGATGTGGGAAGATAAGGAAATGTGGAATTAGAGGAACTGATCTGAAGGGATAATGAGACTGAATTTGTCTGCATCAAAACCTACCTTGACAGAAGCAAGTTAAAAAGATATGGAGAGAGAGAAGGCCCAGCTTAAGGGAAGAAGAGGATGCAGAGAACTGGGGAAGAAAATTTTAATGCTTTTTAAAAGGAGGTAACAAACAGTGGGCTATAGAAAAGAGGCTTTTAGAAAAGGCTTGTAGGAAACCTGGGGAGAGACAGAACAGTCTAAAGAGCTGCACCCACTGTAATAGGATGGGGGTGGGGCAGTCAGTCACCTGTGGAATAAAGATGTTTTACAAAAATTCCATAGTTAAAGAGTTTCTTTTACCAAACTGACAGCTGAGCTGAATATGTCAGGAGGGGTGACTGAAAAGCCCAGCGAGACCTGCCTATCTACCAATCCCACCAGATGGCCAAGGCTGTAATTAGGAGGCCATAAGGCTAAGTTGATGTATTCCTTGCTCAAAATTAAAACCTTTTCTCAAATTCCAGAGACATCTCTGGGCTCAGGGTGGAGCAGAACAGTGAGTGAGCAAAGATTATATGTTTGGCTTTCATTAACACAAGTCAATATTGTATACTTTTAAATCTGTCCTCTGTTCACCAAGTCCATAGGCAGCAGAATAATACTGAATAATACTGAATAATACTGAATAATACTGCAGTCGCTGTGTGCAGATTAGGACCCAATTAGCTCTCAAATATGTTTAATTTTTTTGTATTTTCTGCTTTACCAGATTGTGATGCAGAAGACAGTAAGTTCACAGTAATATTAAAGGAACTCTGGCAAACAGCATTTTCCTGTCAGAGTTATTGAACTTAGGATTTGATGGTTTAGAAGCTAATTGTGATTAAGCACTTTTTGGGAATTAAACCATCAAAGTTGGTATACAGAGCAGGGGAAAAAATTCTTCATTTGCATTTCTATTTGTAAATATTAACCTACAAAAATAATAACTAAAAGCATTTGTTTATAGTTTACTAAAATTTAAGTGATTTAGGTACCATATTTAACAATCCAGMATTTGTATAACAGCCTTTTTACATCTCTTTTACAAGAGCAATGGGATATTRGGTTGATTCACCAAAATTTTTCATCTCATGGCCCAGTTTTTCCCAAAGTGATTGTTTTACTCAGTGCAATAACACATCCTGGCATACAGCTACACCAAGCCATTTCTCCACATACAGCAGCCCATTTTAGCATCASTATTTCACAGGAATTTGGCCAGTGTTCTGGAGAATTTGAATTTTTTTTATAAATTCTTTAAATTTTATTTTTGAAGAATACAATGCAGAAACAAAGAATTTTAGCTGGAGAAGATGTCAATGTCAGAATTGCAAGGTAGGAGGACTAATACAGAGATAAAAGTGACTTAAGATACTTTTAGATGGGTTATAATGAATTTTGTTGATGGATGAAGAAGAACTTATCACATTTATTGAGGATTTATAAAAATATTTATATAAAACAATGAAGATTCACAGGACAATSAGGTCAARTTAAGAAGGACCAGAATGCTTCTATTATGGGAATAATGTTGCTGAAGATTTGCACATGATTGTCTGCGTATTTGGAAGCATGCAAAATCAGACTTGTTACTAAAATAAAATTTTTTGGCAAGGTGCATTAAGTTTTAAATAGAATCTATTAGACAYTGATTTCAAGGAGCTCAAAAGAGGGAAAAGTAAATGTAGTCTTGCCCAAGGAATCACAGCACTGTATCTACAGTTACTGCAAAGAAAACATCCTTAGTTGAGACCTATATTTATGATCTGGGCTTTTTAAAAAGTTCTTACATGGTTTCTCTTTTTTTTCCCTTTACCAGTTAGCTAGCTTAGGTAAAGTTAATGATGGAAAATAGCGTTTGAGTTCTCCATCTTTTTTATTTTCAGCCAGTTAACAAGCTTCTTGGTTCTTCCAATTTTTTACTGTTTATTGAACAGGATGTAAGTATAAGAACTATGAATGCTACAGAGTTTTTCTTGTGTCTTGGTAAAACCTTTGGAAACCTGGATACAGGGTGGATGGGAATAGCTGCTCATGTACTGGCAAAGGGTGCAAGCAGCAAACAAAACCTTATGAGTTGTTTTACTAAATTATTTCAGTACTGCACAAGAAATTTGTGTCCTACTGGGCAACCTTGATTTTACTTTTTGTGAAGTTTCATTTTCATGTGTGTGATACACTGTCAACTGAAGAATACCTGTTGCCAAATTTATCCCAGCAATGAATTAACAAGCTGATCCAAAATACCTTCAGAGCCATTAGAGGTATCCTATGATTTTCCTTACACTTTCAAAACTATTGTGTATCTCACCTTCTTCTTAAAAAAAGATAAATGTTCCAAGGACAGCATTATCTAAGCTGTAATGAACCTATTCACTATATTATCTCTTYTGTGTGTTCTGCCTTACCCAAATGGTTTTGTACATAATTTCACAGGGGATCACGAGCTGAATARTAGCATGTGCATGTGCCTGAATTCMTGTGAACACACTCAATACATGATCTTGATTCCCTTCTTATATTGTCCTTCTTTCCCATTTTGGAGTTTTTTAATTTTCTCCAGAATGCCAGACCAGGCTCCCTCTCCTATCAGCAGTTTCTGATGGGATGAATAATAAAAAAAGACAGGACAGATATGACATCTAACAAATCTGAACCTCCTCAGTGAGTGGTTTCTAAGTGTTTTAATGTATATCTTTTTCTGGCTGGTGGTACTACAATGTGCTGGCATTTGTGTAGTTGCAAGAAATAAAGACCCCAGACACTGTTTTTTTTTTTCATTTTTATTGATACATTGTTTTTTCAAATCACGTTATCTTTTGACTTAAAACAATATCTGTAGTGCTTATTTTGTGCCATATTCACTAATTTTCTTGAAAACTACTTTACTGAAAGGTCTGCTTTACTTGTTGAGAAAGTTAACTAAAGGAAGTGTTGTTAATCTGGTGTCAGGGGGTTGTGTGGATGCACAGCTGTGTGACAAAGCCACCTCACAGCCCTGAGATCCTCTATCTGCTGTAAGTCACCTCATCCCCCAGGAGCTGCCTCTCCAGGGAGGTATCTTCACTGGGACCTTCACCAGGGCTGTCTTCTGCAGTTGGCTCTCCACTACTTGCACTTCCTGAAAAGACAATATAATTAAGATTAAAATAGGRGTCATGTCTTTGAGGCAGCAAGCTACAAGGTAAACACTTTGTCAATGACACTTCAAAGCCTTTTATGCAGCTATGAATGTTCAGGAAGCTATTTTTCTCAGTTTGCAGTCCATTTGCAAAATGTTTTAGAGTAATGGCAGATCACCTGATGGTAATTAAGAATTGTGCTTTAAGTAACTGCCATTGGAATACATAGTAGTTTTTTTCTCCACTCATGCAAGGCTTTATTTTTGTATTAACTCCTGATACTTCCCTACCAGGTGTGGAAACATTATTTTTTTTGTCTGTCTATAACACATAAGGCCCCAAGCACCCACCTCCAATAGATATTTTCTTTGTTATCTTTTACCTTCTGTGATTACAGTCTTCAACCCTATTTCAGTGACACAGTTGCTTCAACACCACCAAACTGTGTCAGGAAGTGTTCTGAGGGTGTTTAATCTCACAGCCAGAGTGCTCTCATTGCTGCACAGATGTTCCTCATACTAAAAAGAATGTTTTCTACTTGAAATTTTCAAAAAGAAGGTGTGAATAGAAAAGATAAAAGATGAATGTCAGCCACAACGTTCCTGATTCAGTCTTGATTCAAATTTGGACTGTGAACATTTCCTTTATTTTTACTCTTGTGTAGCTACACAGGGTTTTTCAGAGCTCATGCAGAAGGCTCCAGCTTTGCAACCCGTTGAATTTTCTACAGATAGAGTCCAATCTGGATAATCTGGGCATGTAAAATATGCCTAAAAGTCTAAATTTGGGCACGTGAGTTAGGCAGACAGGATTTCACTGTGAGACACTAAAGGCATCACTGCTCACAGAGGCACTTCTTTCAGGAGGAAGGTTCTGTTTAGACACAGCAGAGGAGTAAGAGATGCAGACTGGATCCAAGTCCAGCTGCTTGGGGTGCAGTGAGAGGCCCCTCACAAAGGCATTCACTGTTTGTTAGGAACACACTGTGTAGGGGAATGTCAGCATTCAAACATCTGACTGAATATACACAAACATTCTGGACTCCTGTTTTCAACTGAATATCAAGTTATTAACACATTCCCTGGAAAAAGCCATCCACGGCTCTTTTTTTCCACAATTGCCACTCCTCTTGTTTCTCATTTTGATGTTTCCCATGGAAACCGTCATAATTCAAAATATAAAGCATGTCTGAAATGCAACCATGGGAACTCCATTTAGTAAGTCCAAAACTCTTCAAGCATCATCACTTCCATAATTCTTCAAGTAAACTGCTCCCCAAATTGTCAACTTTACAAACTGGTCTCAAACAAAACTTGAAGAGATTTGTTAGTTCMTCTGCAATGAAACAGATTCAAACCTCCCTCCATGGTTTGCTGGCACTGTCAGCAAACACTATGATGAATCATTGCTTTTACTACATAATTTTTTCTTAAAATGATCTTCAAATACAACMATATTCATTTCAATTATGTGCCAGGAACAAATGATACATTCTGTCATTAAATATTGTGGTTTGATCACAAAATGAAACACCATCTTGGACAATATTTTTACTAAATGGAAAGAAAATTACAGGTAACAGTWAAGATGGATGTTTAAACAACAGCTTCTAGATCCAGCAGTGAATAACTTAAAAGACATCTAAGATTTAGAATATGAGAGTTTTTATTCCAGAAACTGAAATTTATGAGTTTAGCTTAAACCACAGCAAGGAATACCTCAGTTTCCTGTTGGACTGAGATATTGAGCTTTGAGCCTTTAGTCATCTCTAACTTAACATTTCCAAGTCAACACATTTCCCATGGCAATATACAAATGATCAAGAAAAATTTTTGAAATGTCCATTACAGTTATATTTTATAATGATTGATTTGTCCAGTTCTTCACTATTTTATTGAAATACAGTTTGGGTTTTGCTTTTTTTTTTTGTTTTTGTTTTTTTTTTTGTTTTTTTTTTTTTTTTTGCTTATAGATATGAAGCTGGAAAAATATTGATTTCAAGGAAAAGATGAGATGGACAAAACAGGATTCATCACAGTTGAGACTGCATTAGAGTAGATCCTGTACATCTTTGTGCTTAGATGTGAAAACTGGAATGTTTCATTATCCGTGCTTCCTGCTGCCACGCTTGGAAATTCCAACTACTTGGCATGAGGTCACCAACTGCAATCCACAACAATCCAAGTGCATTATCACAAACATTTATGATTATTGAAAGGCAGGAAAGTGTTAGATTGGATCTCAGAATAGCTGGCAGAAAAATCCCCCTCAGGAAGGAGTACAAGGTACACCTTCCAAGAATGGTTTGCAGTATTGTTCTCTCAAATCTGATGTTCTACATATGCCAGGGTCCCATAGGACAGCTGAAAGCACCCCAGGAGCAGCCAGGGAACAGCAGAGGGGCAGTGCCTCAGTTCTGAAAGGTGCAAGGACACACATCAAGGCAACAACATGATGTGCAGGCACTCAGTTCCCTCAGAATTCAATTTCTGGGAGCAACGCAAATGATGAACTCGTCCTGATGGACTGACACTCCTTTGACATGAATTTCAGCACAACATCCTCTCAAAAACAAATTGAGGGTGTTCAGCCATCACCATCTGTTTTATGCAGACTTTCTAACTGAATTGATGAATATTAGTAATCTTTTTTTCGTAAGGACCTGGGCTCAGATTGCTATCAAGAGACTCATAGGATGTGTCTCTCTAAGTTACCATCCCAGGGTGAGGGGTCTGGAGCAGAAAGGGGTTTGATRTGATGTCTATTTAAATTGCATCAGAAATTTTAGTATTCTGGGGTGAGAACAGATTAAAAAGGACGATCAAAGCAGTGTCAAACCAACATTGCTGTGAGATAGAATTTAGCAACTGCATTACCATGGTGCTGAGGCCAAGCAAACACTGCCTTAAAGAGCCAGCTGGGTGTACTCAGTTCTGCTTGAAGGTTAACGTACATTTGACATGTACTTTTTAAACCTTTTCTTGACAATCCGTACTCCATAAATTTCACACATTATGGCTTGTTTTCAAAGATTTTACTCAACTTCATGAACCCTTCAAGTGTGTTTTTCTCTCCCTCCTCTATTTTTTATGTTTACCATTCAAGCGTTTGGCTTTGGCCACTGACAGGGGCAGGATATCAAGCTAGACAGATCATTGGACTAACCCACACATGAATGCTGTGTTCTTATGCCARTTTGGACAGTTTTAAACCTTCTCTATGTCAAAATCAATATGCCCTGGTGGATATTTTCCCCCTTTTTGGGGAATTTCCATAGGTGYTGGGAATAGGCTCTGTCCGTGGTGCTCGGTCAGCAATCATTCTACCAGAGCTGTGACTTCAGCTCAGTCTGGCATTACACAGCCACAGTGCTGTGAGATGAAGTCCAAAAAGATCTAGAAGTTATTGCCATGACTGTTTAAACATCAGAACCAAGCTTTAAAAATGAGCAATATCTCAATCAGCACAAAGCCCTTGGAGAGATTAAAATATCCCCTCTGAAATGGAAAGTCATTGAAGGATACCAGGAACTGATGCAAAGGCTGACAACATCTTGACTCCACTTTGGAAGAAAGACCATGAGTAAAGATTGAGGCTGTCTCCTGAACAAGAGAATTGATCCTCTGTGTTTACATCAGAACCACCAACTTGATGGTTCTGAGACATTTTAGTTTTGTGTCTCTCAAACATCAGCCTCAGCCCATTTGAGGTCTTGTGTCAGGCATAGATAACCTGAATAGCTTGGTGTCTTGGAAAGTACATTTTGTTCTCAGAAATTCAACAGCTTCCAAAGCAGAGAGAGCCTGAAATGTGTTCACTGTGAAGATGAATCTTTAGGACATAAAAAACACATGCAAGCTTGCAGGCCTCCAAGAACAATTCAAAACATCTCTGCCTGCCAAAAAGGGATGGTTTTGTTTGCTTTGCTTGAGGCTATCCATATTTATTTACAAGATACAGAGATATGAAGGGGAGTATATTTACTAGCATAAATTCAGGACAGGCATCAGATTGAAATCTCAGCAGAGTTGTTTTACTGTCCTAAGCAGTAAGAAAAAGTTGAAGGGCTCTCATAGCTGTGTTGAAATTTATGGCATATATAAAAAGACACACACAAGTGGCATAATCAGCACAGCTATAAAAAAAGTCAAAGAAACTTATCAGTGAGAAGTCAAAGCATGCAGGAACCATAATGAGATACAATTAAGCCTCAGCTGCAACTTTACAATGGATGGAAATGATTGTACTCCTCCTATGCCATAGGAATCTCCACATTCTCATGTCAGGTGCTCCCAGCAGACAAAAGAGGCCGGTACACACAGCCTTCCAGTTTATTCAAAGTATATTTGACTGTAAATAGACACCAAAYTCTCTATTTGGCTTTGTTGTATCTTCTATCATCATAACAGGAAAATTTCTCTAGCTTTAACCCCAGGACAATAAACTTTATTACACATTATCTGCTMTAAAGTAAATTTGCTTAGTGTTACATTATTAACTGTAGACCCCAGACAATGCCAGATGTTTAATTTGTGARAAGTATTTTTCCACAGTGACATAACAGCCCTACAGTCAGACGAAAACATTAAGCAGAGAATTTAAGGTTTGTTTAATGTCAGAAAACACTCTTCTCACCTGTGGATGCTTTGAGCCTTCTGATATAATCAGACCAAAAGGAACAATCTGCTTTTTTCAGCCCTTTAAGAGTTGGCAAAGAAACAGTGAATTCCTTGTAGTTATCACCATCATCACTTGCCAGATACATGGGCCAGGCAGGCATCGCCCCCGACATTCTTCTCGAGAAACTGTGCAGGTAGTTTGGATTTCTAAGGGAGTGGGAGAAATTATCATTAGAAAAGAATGATGTGAACAGTAAAATGATAAGATTGGCTGGGTGAGGGAAATGTGTATCCAGCCYCTCTGACCAGCAGGGTTCAAATTTAGTCTGGATTGGTCAATCATTCATGGTGCCTCATCTGACAGTAAAATTTTAGTGTTGGTTTAGTTGGTTCAGTGTGGTTCTTTTCCTAAGGAACAGGTACACAGAACCTGTATAGACACAGGTTTAGAGTACCCTCAACAGCCCTCAATCCCAATTCCTAGATACTGTAAAAGGCACATAAAGTTACTGTTCCCACCATTCCCACACCAGGTTTSCAGAGATACTCCTCATTCTCAAGCATGGCTGCAGTGTAGTAGCACAGAAGGATATTCACAGAGTAGCTGGTAAAGGGTGCACTGTATGTTTGTATGTTTTCCCTTTTCTTCTGAGAAAAAGAGAACTCTAAACCAAGGGATTTCAGAATTGAGGTCCCAGAATTAAGTTCTGGAAAGAGCACCAAGGCCTTTGAAGGTTGCATGTACTTTAGTAGAATTTGCAGCTGCTCCATGGAGATGTCTATTCCTCCCAGCTATGTGTGATATTATAAATCTTTGGTGTCTGCTCTGCTTGATAACTTGGCCATGACTTTCCAATGGTGTGGACCAAATTCCTCTGTAGGMTTACAAGTTGTAGAGGAAATGGAGAATGATGGAGTGAGGGCARGGTCTGGACCAGCTACAGTGTCAATCATTCTCAGCATCTCCCCAATCACAGCAATTCTCAAGTATCACACACTTACCCAGAGTTTATGAAATTGGAGATATACTGCATAATTTGCAAGGAAAGGCCCTTTTCCTYCTCAGTAAATTGTCCTTCATACTTYGGGTAGAATGGCAGACCAAATGCATACTGAACATCCAGCAGGAGCTCCTGACCTGAGCTAAACCAAATATTTAAAGAAGGATAATTAAAACCATCATTTATTTATTTGTGGGAGAAAGGAAAATAAATGAATTCAGAGAATAAAGCAAAGTTGTAAATAATTAATGACCATTAATTASAGTGTGGTGAGCTGTGGGATTTTTCCAAACCAAAACACAAAAGAAGAGCAAGCAATAACAAGGAGAAATTGCCATTATATTAATGCAGGGTCTTTAACATTTGCTACAGAAGGAAACTGTGGAAGGCATTAGGGCACATTTTCTAAATTAACTGGKTGTACAAGAGAGAGTGATAGAGGGAGAAAGTCACTTGGCTATTCCTTAAATGCCTCTTACGTTTTGGATAGATTTTCACTAAAATTAAATTCAGAAAGTGGAAGCAAGTGATGACATGGATTCTGGCAGCCACAATGGAAGGTTAATTATAGCTTATTTCACAGACTTGGAATAAAATTTTGGCCTTTATTAGCAGCAATTGGAGTTTTTCCATTGACTTCATTGTGGCCAGGATTCTGGATAAGAAAAGATGTAATAGGAGATGTTTATGAAGATTTCTCTTAGACATAGTTTTAATCTAATTTCTCTGCTGGCTGGGAGGTTTTGGTTCATACACTCTGTTCTCCCCAAGTTTTATATGGCAGACAAGTCAAAACAGCTTGAGATAATCACCTCGATGAGATTAAGAAAGARCAACTGCTGTGTAGTTCCACGTAATACTTAGGGAATATTGCATATTCCCACATATTACAGGGAATATTTCAGCAATTCAGAGACAAGAGGGRCCAGGCAAGACCACAACACTTGGTGGCAAAGGTTGCACACCCCAACATCATCAAGTCCTGCACAAAAACAGTGACCAACTTGTACTATTAAAATTATAATTAAACGATGTTCTACCCTAGCTTTGAACCACAGTTCTGGAGGAGATATTTCTGCTCTGGCCCAACTGCGTTTTCCATATCYCACATTTAGACAAAGGTTTATTGACTTGGTTTAATGCTGCATGAAGGCAGACAGCATCAGGGGACCTGGGAGAAGGAACAGATGTCTGTGAGGCAAAAATAAACAAATCCCAGACCCACTCAACAAGATTTCATCTGCAGTGGCGTTCGTCAGAAGGTAGCACAACTGAAACTATTTTATCTTTGGCCATGAAATGCAGCAGCACTGGTATGACCCTGATACTGCCTCTGATGGAACAAGGAGTGTAGTTCAAACCATGATGGGCAGGTGGTCTGAAAGCAAGATGACTGCTTTACATTTTATGAGTGGTGGCACCAGAGCCGCTATTTTGAAAAGCAAACACACAGCCCTCTAAATGAAATACATCTTTGGTTGTGTTTTCCTTAGTYTTATCATAATACCTCAGTAATACTTTGCATCTGGAAAGTGAATTATTCACAGATTATTCACCAAAAAAATGTAGAACTGAAACAAGATTAAAGCATATTTGTCTTCCCCAAATGTTTATAGAAGGATTAAGCAAGATCATAGTTTAATAATTTTGYCTTAAAAATAATTTGCTTGGCCCAGTATATAACAGCAATTTCTAGTGTCAGTCTTGCAGCAAAGGTAGATATACTTAAAGAGGCAATTTTCTTGGCAAAGAAGAGTCACTTTTTATTTGATTAGAAGACGTGAAATTATTTGAGGTGCAATGAAGAGACAAATGCACCCATTTAGAGAGGGCACAGCAGAAGTGAACTTATCTGTGAAGCTAAAACAAGTCAGCTGTGACTCTGGGTTTCCCCCCAAATGAGATTTTGTTCTCAGCCCTCATGTTTCTAGAGGTGAAAACTGTTAGGTCACAGCCCAAACTAAAAAATCAGCAAATCTCCTAAACAGAGAATTTATTTGATTTGAAATTATTTGTACGACTGCAATGGGTTAGGTACAGACATAAAGTGGTACAGAAACCTACAATTTCATGGGCTGCTTTCAGTATTTATGGTGGAAGAGAAAGAAAATGCGAGGATGAGAAAAAAACCCTTAAGCTTGAGAGGAGAAAGAGGCACATGCATAAATGCACAGAATAGCAGGAAAGACAACTGGGAAACATCTAGATGGCAGCTGGATGGAAAATAGGAGGAGAATATTTCTGTCTCCTTCCTCAAACTCTGATCATAGAATTGTAGAATCATAGAATCATAGAACCATAGAATCATAGAATCACAGAGTTGTTTGGGTCAGAAGGGACCAGAGGGGAATGCAAAATGGCCAAAATACTCAAACAAGGATTTTGGAGAGTTTTAGGAGATCTGAGCATACTCAAGGTAGCACCAGGTAGTGACACTTYTTTAACTGGAAGAAAAGTGGAGTGAGAGAAAGAAAGAAGAGAGAAATGAGTATCTAGAGTTTYGCTGTTGCATACTGCCACCTCTGAAGGGAGGATTTTATTTGCTGAGCTGCTGCAAACTGCACTCCCAGGATACCACGCACATTCTCAACAGCAGCAGTTCTAAATAGGGATTGAAGTGTCCAATTGGTGGACTTTGGAGCACAGTTTGATAAAAGGGAGGACTGCAAAAGGAATTTTAAAGAAACTAAACTAAYAGCAACTAAATTCCTTTACAGAAGYCCCTTTTCAGGGAACRGATCTGTTATTTTAATAACAACAGTGAAAGTAACGTAACTATGTGTAAGGATGAAATCTTGGCTTTGGTGACTTCACAGGAGCAGTACTTTGTGCAAAGGTGTCTCCTCAGATCTTCTCTGTATAGCTTTGCTTTTTAAGATGACAATATTTTTAAGAACAGATTTACAGCTCTTCTTATTTGGCAGATGAGTCAAGCGAGCCTTGGGGAAGTTAGAAGCCAGATCCTACAGCTTTGTTCACAATRAAATGAGCTCTCCATGGGGAATACTTACCTCACCTCAGAAGGAGCTGCTACTGGAGTTTCAGTTTACAGAAAAACAGATGGTAAAATCAGAAACCTTGTGACATTCGTAACCAACAATTTAACATCAGACCCTGAAACATCATTTACTGGGAGCTTTCATTATCCAGTGCCAAGCCATTTAATTGGGAAGGTATAGGTTCTGAGAAATGTTTCCTTGACCTAAGATGGAGTTTCCATTTAAATTTCCAAGTAGGAAAGATGGAAAGTGATTACTTAACCATCAGATACTCCACTGCTCTCTCTATAGAGCTGTGGCTACTTTCACGTACAARGAACAGGTTTAACAGGGAAGAATGAAAGATGAGTAGATCACAATTTAGAACAAAACCACCCAGATTATGGTTGATTTGGTTTAAATTCTGATTCCAAAACAAATGGAGAATAGATTAACTCCCTATGTCCAAGAGCTGAAGTTAACATATTAATCACAAGATTTTGGAGCAGAAAAAACCAAACCAAAACAAATCAACAACAAACAAAAACAGCCACAGCTGCCACCACCCCCCCCCGAAAAAAACTACCGCCACCACCACAAATCAAAAATCCTCAAAAGTTTTGTTTGCACAGTGGAATTGTCATTAGTGTCTATCCATGATGAGGGCAGTCAGAACAGAAGAATATCATCTGGCAGACTACCATGCTATTCTATGTTAGGATTGAATGCACAGCTCAGAGCTGGGGCTGAAGGGACCTCACAGTATGATACATAATAAATTAGGGTATAGATCTCATTTTGAACCTTGTCCTTGTTCTAGGTCTGGCTAATTATTTCATACTGGAAATTCATTTTGATGATTAATGACTTACTGTCGCCTAATATATCTCCTTTCCCCCCCCTTTCATTTAAAAATAGTCCTTACTCTCCTTTCCAACTAATTTCAATTAATCTCATTTTGAGTCACAGCTTCTATTCTTAGTTGCCTTAGTGTAGATTTTGGTTCTTTTTTAAACCTCCACACACAGATAGAAGCCAACATAAATTAGCTCAAAATTCTAATGATATCCTATACGATACCAAAACACCAAACTACCCACTGCTATTCAATCATTTAAATTTTAAAATAACAAGAGAAATATTACTAGCTAGAGTTCAGCCAGAATTACCAGCAATCATCTAAGAAATGAAGAAGAAATATTGTACTCAACTCATGCCAGTCATCAAACCTAGCAGATAGTGGCAATCTGTGACTGATAAGATAAAAAAAAAACCTGTTTATCCTTTACATTCAACTTTGATGAGAATAATTGCTTATTCTAACAATTTTGTGAAAGATTTTGTGATAGAGAAGGAATCATGGCTTTGAATCCCCTTATAATCAAGGCCCTGTCCATTGGCAAGGACAGACCTATCACTAGGAAAGTAAAAAAAAAAAAWAATCCCTTTCCRGGGTCAGTAGGCTKTGGTACAACAGGTTATTTACATGCTGAGTTTAACAGCACAGGTGAAACTCAGACTCGTAGGTTGTTAATAAACTTTCTACTGAATTGAGCTGAAATAGGAAATAAAAACCTTGTCCCTGGAGAAGGAGATATGATTTACATAAAATGTGTCACTGTCTGCATGCTCTTTTGGCCCYATTCTGTGCTCATTTTTAATAAATGGATTTTAAATTATTTTTTGCAAGAATTATTGGAAATATTAAATGTGTTTATTTTCACCCATCTGCATTATCTTCACATTAATACCAGTAGATTTTTTCAGAGTATATTTGCAGATCCAGCACCCTGAACTGTAAACAGTCATTGTCTCATCCACGTCATGGGAGAGGTGTAGCCTACCAACCCCACACTTTGCCTGAACTGAAATATTCATTTTGAYGCCAAGCAAAAATAATTTAAAAAATTATACACAGCCAGACATTTTATAACAGGAAATGGTGTGTGATTGCAGGGAGGAAAAAATAATCAAAGGATAGCTGGWTATTTATAGAAATTCAATGAGCCAATGTGAGGCCTGGTGTGACCTCTGCAGTTCTAGGGATGCATTTGGCTCGTTGTGTCTCCTCTCATTATGAACTCCTGCCAAACAAATGGGGGAAAGATGTGAAAAACAGATGAACAGTTTGCTTTCTTCTTTTCAGGAAAATCAGGGCATATGGAAAAAGCTTAACTCCTAACAGGATTAAACTGCCAAGTTTATCCACCTTTGCACAAAAAAAGCCCTATAGATATATGTGACTTGCAAAAGTGTTCTGGAGTTTGCTGTGTCTTTTCCACTTGAATTACTCCCAATACACACAACGTTCCACTTTGYATTATAGCTGTGCCAATTAAAGAAAATAAAACTGAAGTAGCAGATAGTAAATTCAAGGACCTGAAACCTCACATTAATTGAAAAAAAATATCGAAGATCTTAAGGCAGGAAGAAAGAAAACATTTTATCAACTTTTCAGAGCTCTTAAAAACACAGATTACACCATTCTGTCAGGGTATCACGTATTTAAGGTTGAGTAATAGGTATGCTGACTGGACTTTTGGGAGACAGAAATTCATTAATTTGTTCAGTGTGGCTGCTCCTAAGGAGAATGAATGGATGAATTTCCAGAAAATGGTGATGTGTACACCTAAAGACCCCAGAGCACCAAGGTGCTCAATATGCGTGGACTTTGTGCTTATCTTGTAGATTGCATTCAATGGGAACTGCCTGTCCCAGTGCAGCATATGCAGCTCCAAAATTGCTTTATACTTTTCTGAGTCTTTCAGCAGAATTTTGGTTCAATTAAAGCTGTTTTCTGCTTTTTCTGACCTTGGTACTTTGCCTTTTACATATTTATGGCTAATTTACAAAATCTGAAAAAATCTACCAAATTACAAAGGCCTCTAAACTACATCATGGAAAGAAAAGACCAAATTGTCCAGACCCCAAGCCTTTAGAAACAGAGAARCTTTGCAAAGAGTCGAGAACATTGTGATGTGTCTGTATCAGTGGGACACTGTTTTCATAGCTGCAGCTGGCACAAGGCAGTGGATGAGGCCAGAGGAATGAGAGGCACTTCCAAAACAACAAATTTTAGGAGATGACTGGGGGCAGAGCTTTATAGAGCATGATGACAAGCTGTTGGTGCAGCAAGTGGATGTCACTACCTAAGGCAGTTGTGGTACTGGCCCAGCCATGGAGGAACAGGAATCCTGTCCTTGTCACCACCCCTCTGGTAATTTATTTGCYCTCTGTGCTCAGATCAGCTTCTTTGAAGCCCAGAGACAACCTCCTGTCTGTCTGCACTGCAYCCAGCTCAGACTGTGACCCCCAACCTGTGGGGTGTTGGTCCTCAGGGACCAACAGCTACAGACAGGAGAGGATCAAGTGGGCAGCAAGTGSTGGATGGATTAAAGGACAGGGATATGATATAATTGTTGTGAAAGCCAAAGGGTAGAAAAATCTCCTTCAATTAAAGAGATTAATCTCCTTAATTTTTCTCCTTAATTAAAGAGAAAAATCTTTAATTAAGTTTAGGCAGAATTCCCACCGCATCCATAATAAATAGAAACAAAGAATACTTTGCATAGTTGAATGGGTCTATACACAAACATTTTTTTTGTTTTATCAGTCAGAGTTCTCGCCTTCAGTTACAGGAATCTTAGGAAGTGTCACCAAAACCCAGCCAACTATGTGAGCCTTGGCACAGAGCAGCCTTTTAACAACTCACATCACTGCACACAAGAGTACAAAGTCAGAAGCTAAAGACAGTCTCAAACAAAATTACTCAAAAAAGACAGGAGATCATTAATCTTGGGTCAGTCTTTCCCACGCACAATTAAGAAAYGCTTCTATGACAATTAGCATGGTCATGTTAATGACTAGAAGATCAAGCCTCATTAGGTCTCAGTTTAGACTGTTTCAGTGCAATTATGATGCTTTTCCATCCTGCTGCAGCTGATCTGGCCCCCTCATTTGACAGGGCATTGATTTTTTASCACCACCTTTAAGACAGAACATTTGGCACCACAGTGTTGTGCTGGCACAGCAAGCAGTGCTTCTTCATCTAAGATGCAAAAATCACCCAGAAACCTCTTGAAGGATTAACAAGGCAAAGAGTTAATAAYCTTATCCTTGTCAAAACATACTTCTCCTATCACACATTTCTTTACCATAACTAAAGCTATCCTCCARCCCTCCCCAGTAATCCTAGGCAGTGCTGAGCAGTCACATTCCTCCTGCATTGTTTAGAATAAATGTTTACTCCAAGGCCTAAGTGTTCCCAAAGAGAGAGTGAGAAAATGGCAGCTGGGTCATGTATATATTTTTGCCACAGACTATTAATGTGGGAGTTGGCTCCTCATTCAAATGGGAACTGGAGACTGAAGCAGACATGGTGTCATGCCAAGCTCAGGAGAATGCTACCACGTGGAAGGAGATATTATTTTGCTCTCTGCAAGATCCATTCATCTATACAAAGACTGTCAGTTCATGCTTTTATGTGATTTTCCACATAAGTCATAGACATCAATTTAGAGCAGGCTTTTTAACCCTACCCCTGTATTTATGCATGCTTAAATGTGTATGTGYGTGTTTATACATTTTAGAAACATCCAGCTAAGAGACAAAGTTTGGCTAATTGACTTTTACWGGTAAAAATTCCTCCCTGTTTAATAATTTTTTGTCTACTTTGCATCATTGTGGTTGAGTCTGTCTTTACTGGCTGGCTTCTCCCTCCCTCTTGTTTATCTTGCTGTTAGTCATTAAGTGACTGCTCCTTGTGAAACAAGGAAATACCAGYATGTTTTCATCCCTGCATTTTAACTTTCCTTTCTGTTATGCATTTTGGGAGACACATAAAGTAGGAGAAAGGTGGCAAAGTAGAAATTGAAGAAAGTGTTGCTATCTTAATTGCCTTATCTTAATTAGTGAATGGCTATTTCCCCAKCCAGAATATTTTTGTCCAAGAGTAAATGGTCTTCTATTGTTTTAGTTTTCTGGACAATATTTTAATGTATTCTCTCCAATAGTCCTGTAAGGTAGCCACTAGCAGTTATTATAGATWATATATAATTATATTACCATCATCTTTATGATAAAGATTGCAAACACAAAAAGGGAAGGGTCCATCTCCTGTGTAAACTTACTTCTTAGGAACAATTTAGACATCAAAGTAAAAAAAACTCATTATTTTGTCTTTTATGTTACCCTATGGATGTAATACTACAAAAAKTCCCATTTTTACAAGTGAAGGTATATATCTCAGCCAACTGGTTAAGAAATCTTTACTCTATCAAAAGCCTGTGAGTGAACAGGAATGTCTAATGAGGTTTTCCTCCAGCTGCAATGCATGAGGGGAATCTGATCCAGAGTGTGCACTCACAGAATTTCCTATAAAATATTAGAATTTCCTACAAAATATTAGAATTTCCTATACAATAGAACATCCTCATACACAGCTACCATGCACAAATCATACTTTGATAATTTCATTCATTAATACAAAGAAATGGCTGTAACAGGGTTCCTCTATCCAGGCATTTAATAGAATATTTGCAGGGGTCCAGACTCAATTCTCACTTCTGTTGAGCAAGTTCAATCAAAAACATCCTGCCTTCCAGCCTAARCTGCAGGTTATTTGGCAGAGTGTAGGCCTCTGCTCCTCCTTGGAGTCAGTTTTCACAGAATTTGAGAACTGTCAGTTCCCAATTCCAGTGGTTACAGCAGTCCCTTGGAAGATGGAGACAGACATGGCTGCCAGATCTTCCCCCAAGATTAGTTTATACATTCTACTTGAACGCTGTTTCACGGACATCAATGGTTTTAGTCTGGTAAGACAAATCACCAATAATATTCCCAAACACTGTGTTTTGTTGGTTTCACATTCCTGATGGTTTCCTCATTTTTAGGAGTTAAAACCACCCTCCCATGTGAAGCTCCTTTCCTCCACACCATCCCACCCCTGGCAGGAGTGGACAGCCTGCGATGTTCCTGTATTGCATGGAGGGGGGAATGCTCCAGGGAGGGTGAGATGGCAAAACTGGGATGATGAATAAAGGAAGATTCATTTAGGAATGAATGGATGGATGGATGGATGGATGAATGAATGAATAACAATATTTAAACTAAATACTTGCAGTGTGTTCAGCAGAGGACCCAGTGTGAGGTCCCTTGGGAAAATGAGGGTATCACTTCATAAACAGCCACGTTGTAGGGTCARATGAGATCWTCCCATACATAGACAAGYTGACTTCTGCAACTTCTGTTTAAAWRCTTGCTTTGCAACATTAACAGCATTTATTTTAATGGCATTTACAGATAAATAAAGACGAAATGAGTAAGAATGAYGTGCACCATACCAAGCTGGGCCATTTCTCCTTGCAGGTGGCTTAACTTAAGCAATTGAGCCTCTGCCTCACGTTACTGCAAGCTTCAGACAGAATTCTGGCTTGCTTTGTTCTTTTAAAGAGGGTTATGAAAAAGCAAATAACTTTTGCACTAAAGTTAAAGTAATTAGCTTAGAACACCAGTGTCAATATAAATATGATTAAAATGAGCTATGTAAACAATTGCTGCACTGGAGAGTGTGAGGAGAGCTAAACAGCATAAGCACAAGAGAAATCTTAAATAGGGCTTGATGGAAGAGAAAATTCTTATCAATTCAAAATCACTGCCTGAAAGCCAGTGAGTCTAAGCTGTATAAGCACTATTTAATCTACTTACAAATAAGATCTAATCGTAGACGACTGGGTCGCTATCATTCTCCACAGCAAGAGAAAACTCGCTAGCTCATTTGAGAACACATCTTTTCTTTTTGTGTGGCTGGATTTTTGGCATGCCATAGCTCAGCCCTGTTTGGAGCCTTGTAAAAATCACTTATCTGGGCCTGTCAGTGGCCAAGAGGAGCGCTGTGAACATTCCCGCTGGAGCTGCCGGAGAAAGAACGGCTCCCYGAGGATTAACTTCTCCGTTAAAGAGAAAGCGAGCCTGTGTTCCTGCAGCATAATGGCCTTCATCTGTAACCCAGATCTGGGCTGCCTCCTTTCAAAAGCTTTTCACTGCGCTATCAGAAAGGGAAAAAACCCGTGCAGTTCGAAAGGAACTTCACAGGATCAAATGGTGCCAGCAGGAACTTGCTGTCCCTCCCCTGAACCCTTTTGGGGGAAGCTTGAGAAAAAGGAAAAGCTCTCAAAAAYCCTTCCTGGAGGGAGGTGAGGGGCAGTACAGGCAGCAGGGAAAAAGCACAGCTTCCTCACAAGGATACAGGATGAGGATGAGCATCCCTGTGTGCTTTGCTGCTCTGGGGTGTGGGTCCAGGGGACAGGAGGGGCCACTGTTAYTGCAGTTTTTGGTCACTGAGCCTTTGAGAGCAGAAGCCACTCTGGTCAGTCACATGGCAGCCCAAAGTGCTGACCACTGCCTGCAAACATCACTGCCTCTTCCTGCCTTCTGTGAGGGTCTAAAATAACACCTTAAAGGCCTCTGCTTACCAGATAATTCTGTGCTCAGCAACCATTGCATCTCCCACAGCCATTTATGCCTTTCTGCCTAAAATACTAAACAGCTTGTCCTGCTGACAATTTTTCAAGTAAGCTTCTAACATGAAGGATGACACAGAGCCTGAGTCTGCAAATGCTTGTGTGCTGAAATATTTTTCTTCCCATGAGACAGTCTGTCACCAGATCACCATMACAGGCTGGAGCAGGAAGGGATAAATCCCAGAGCTCATCCACACTCTAAGCCAGTCAGTACAACTGGGGTTCAACTGCACTGACCTCAAAAAAAGAGTTACATTAATGTCACTAGAAAATTATACCACATTTATCTCGAGTGCTGTGGACTCCCGATGACTCGGACCACATTCTGGTTCTGGGAGATTTATCAGATGCAGAGTAGGAACCTGAAAGGCTAACTTTGGAACTGGTCAAGGTAGGTGAGTTGGAAAGGGGACACTCAATTTAGACATTTAATGGGAATCGGCTCWGTTCAGAAAAAGCATTCCTGTATAGTCAGAGAAATAATGTATTAGAGACCAATCCCACCTTTGCTCATCTGAACAGTTTATTTGAGGTACCTACATATAATCATTTATTCCACAGCATCCCCAAGCAGTCAGCCCTGATTTTACAAACTCTAAATCCAAGAAACATAACAAAATCTATCTGCTTACCTGCTCTGTGAGGAGCTCTCAGGTACGTGGTACATGAAGACATTTCCTCGAGAGGCAGCAGCCCAGTGAYTCGCCATGTTTATGATGGGACACGTGATAAACTGGTCACTGATAACAAAGGAGGAGCAGAGAACAGACAYAGTCACATAAAGGAAAAAAGGGAAGAACCTCCATAAGCAACAGACCTCTCTCTATCTCGATGGTTTTCTTTAAATTTCCCAAAACAGCTCATATCTCTGGCTTCAAATTGACTGAGGGAAACCACAGCCACCCTCTGAGAGACCAGCTCTGCTTAGAATCCACTAAAAGTGCTGTTTTATGGAGTGTTGAACAACAATACTCAATAAAGCAGATCTGACACATGAGAAGTATCCTGGTAAAAAAAAAAACAAACAAACAAATCCCACTTTAGTCTAGGTTATARGAGCTCATGCTTATAGCAGTTTAAAGTTCTTTCTGGCACCACTAGGTTGCGATGGCATCTAATAAAAGTTTTATGTATTTCCTGGGTWAAGGATTAAGAATTTAATTTCTGAATTTGCATCTGTCTGATTTCTTGCATGAAGTTTCCAGAGCTGGAAGAAATAAGAGACCCCTTTTGAAGATAACCAGCAGGACTCATCAATATGGAATTTTTGGTAACATGTCTGGGAGAGAAGACCAATAAGAGTGCAATGAGATGGTTAATTGATAATTTAACAATAGGTGCAARAGGTAAGAGTGAAACAAATGGACCCAAACCTTCCTGCCTTCCTCTGCCCCAAGAAGGGGGCTGGAAGTTGGGGTGAGCAGCAGCTGAAGAAGCACAAGGTGTTCAAGAGGGGCAGGAGACCTTACTGCAGTAAATCTCACTATGACTCCTCAAGGCAATATTAAATATTCACATATCACCACTGCCTGAGGACTCAGCACGTGCTGCGGGCATTTATACACCTTTACCTAGACGAGTGCACGCAAACATATCTGCTGAGGAAGTGGCAGGTTTCAATTCCCAGTTTAGTGAATCTGAAACAGCAGCTTCTCCTTCAGACTTGGTAGGTTAAAAAAAAAACACACCAATGCAAGAACGAGCAGCATCAGAGTAGCAAAAAAACAAGTTGCTATTTTTAACTGGTAGGCTTGTGAAAGGTACTCTTTAGGTGCTATCTTGGTTCAGCAGTTTATTTTAAGCCCATCTGTGAGACCACAAGCTKTGGGCTGACTGACCACAGGGCTCTTCGACAGCTATGGTTGACAACACCCATACAAAACAAAAATTACTGCTCTTCACATGCCTACCAGCATGGGGCTTTAGAGGAGCAGATGGTCTTTGAAAACTAGGGAGTCTGAGGAYAGCTCTCAAGAAATGCTTTGAGAGACATTGCACCATTTCAAACTGATTCTCAGTTGGTGCTGTGGGGGGGGAAAAAAAGCAAGCTATTCTGAGGAAGTAGAAAAAAACTCCTAAATACATAGTAACTGCAAGAATGAAACAGCTGTCTCTTACAGGCATACCAWAGTGGGATAAAAAGAAGAGAAAGAAAAAGAAAATGAAATCAGTTTTACACTTGGAAAAAATACCAGAGAATTACAGCTAAAACAAATTTAAAAGTGGAAAATATGGACAAAATATGGAGAATGTATGTAGTATATAACAACCACTTATGTTGCTTTATCACACTTTATAATCCTGTTAAAACTTTAGCAGTTAATTCCTGACAAGAATTTTTTTTCCTGGCTTTCACTTCTATGCTGGTAGTAAGTTTTTTGTTAACAAGAAACAAAACAAAGGAGAAAAAACCCAAAACCAAAYCAACCRAACRAACATCAAAAAAMCCMRGRWTSRWYWWCYKTTYTCYMCWSTGYRYRTGWKAYWCWKAKAGRKGWSWCTCATCCTGTACCTATGGTTTTCCCTCACTTTCTGCTGTGGCTGGAATAATTTCCAAAGTGTTTAAAGCAAAGTATTATCATCAGATATTGTGGTCTCACTTTTGATTTATCTGCTTGCTCCAGAATAAACCATTCACTCCCTTTCTTAGCCAAGGCATTTGCCTCATATTGTAAAGGAGCAGATAATCCCTAGAGCCAGGAGGCTGCTGAGCCTGGGGAGCTCTTGGTGTGTCCCATTCCTGCTGGAACCCAGCGGTGTGCCAGCCCTTGCAGCTTTGCAGAGTCAGTGTTTGCACCACACTGAGCCCTGGGCTGAATGTCAGTGATCAAATGTGACAGCCCTGAGTTACAGCAGTTCCATACAGAGGGATCTCTGGATGGCAAGAATGGTTAAAATCGAAGTCCTACAGAGGTTTGCTGTGGCTTAGAATCTCACTGGTGTGACAAAAGATCCCCGTGGGTGACAGAAGGAGACTGAAGATGAGTTCTGGCTTTGATCCCATGAGCCACAGAGCTTCCACATGTGCTGCAGGCAGTGGCCCAGATGTGACAGTGACAGGAGGCCCTTCCCTGGGACAGGCCACAAGAGGACAAATGTGGCAAGATGTGTGAGCTGAGAAATGGCACAAAGCTCAGCCCACAGCACCAGCACACCTGGACCACCCAGAAACTGCTGTCCACTTTCTTGAATCAGATGTTTCCCAGAGAATCTTGGCTCCTGTTCATCTCCTGCTCTCTAAGGCTCCCCTGGAGCAACACTGCAGCTCTGATGGAGGAATAAAAGGAAAATCCTGYCTCTGAGGTGTTGTGGAGAGGCTCACAGTGGGACAGAAAGCTTAACACTGAGAGTGCAGGTACCGGGAGCTTGTAGCAATGATATCTCAGGTCAGAACAGAGGTGAAACATCTTGGACAGGTCCATTAGGATTCAAGACACCAGTTTACAAACCACTTCACGGAATAGTGAAGAGTTTTTATAACAGATCTGCCCACAAAGCAGAGACAAAAATAGGGAAAGAGGTTTTTTTATTCACTTTTGGAAAATCTCTTCCACCTAAACATTCAATCTGTGAATTTGTTCGGAGGCAGGAAACAGGAGGTAAGGATATTTCTCCTCAGTTTGCCCCCTTTCAGAAAAACTGAACCACCCCACAGTTTCAGATGTGTAACAGGCTGAAGGAAACTGGCTGCCCATGGGGAGACAGCAAACTCCAGCCTTCTTTGCAGAACAAACCAGAGTGTGACCCAGGGTGAAGACACCCACCAGGCTCTGTGGCTGACCAGGGGTGTCATGAGTGCTGTGGAGTCCTAATTCAGTGTGGCAATGGACTCTGCAGACTGATTTACCCAGAGCTGCTGGGCCCTATGCCATACCCAGTTAGGGGTCAAAGTTAAGCACTCACACCAGGGGCGTGAACACAGCCCACGGCTCCACTTCCACCTGCCAATGGCCCATGCAGTGTTTCAATCAAAGGATGGGAGTGCATTTACTGCTGGCACATTGCTCATTCCTCTGCTGATGTGCAGGAGGTGCTGGAGCATGAACAGAGCAGGCAATGGAGTGGGGAAGGTTGTGGAGCACAAGTCAGATGAGGACCTGGGTGTGGGGTGTTCACCCTGGAGAAAAGGCTCAAGGGGAGCTTAACTGCTCTCTCAACTGCCTGAAGAGAGGTCGTAGTGAGGTGAGGATGAGTTTCCTCTCTCAAGCAACAAGCAAGAGGAAACGGCTTCAAGTTGCGCCTGACATTGTGAACAAATGTATTTTTCAGGTTTCCTAATTAAAAAAAAATGCAATTTAAAAAAAAATGCTGAAATCAAAGTTTTCAAATTTGATCACAAAGGAAAAGTGTCTGACTGTAGGGACTGGGAATAAAAGGCAGTCTGTTAATTCTGCTGTGGCAGGGATGAGACAACACAAGAAACAGCTGATGCACAGTGTGCAACCAACCCAGATATCTTTGACATGAAAGAGTGCACAAGGAAAACATCAGTAATCTGAATCCAATATCCAGTTCTGGAAAGATATGTCAAACTTTTCACAARGCATAAAAATCAGTTCAATTTCTGTTTGCCAATGACATCGGAAACKTTACATAAAATGAAATAATATTCCCCATTTTCTGTTCATTTGCATAAGAATTTCTCAAGCTTTTCCGAATATAAATGCACACTTGAGATAAGCAAAATAAACYTTGCTCAGTCCCAATCACACAGTTGTGACAGGGTGACTTTCTTACCGGGTGGCATTTTCCAATGCCCTGGAAAAGGATGAATAATCATCAGTTGAGTGYTCGAGGGAGTAATACCACGTAGCTGCATCTTCAATGAACGAGTTGGACTCCTCTCCTCCTAAAGAATTTTGCAGAGCCTGATAAAAGGCTGTTTTGCTGTTGGCTCTTCCTTGGCTTTCTTCAAATTTCTGAGAAAAAAAGTGCATACATGGAATTCAGAAACAAAACCAAAAGATAAATATTTTAGAGGAACAATGTAGGCTCAGATCTCCCTCTGCTGGAACAAGTCCTCTCTGTTGTGATCTCTGATTCCCAGGGGATTGAGTGGGGGACAGTCCTACTTTTGCTTTCTCAAAACTGTCACCAACCAGAAATATTTGCTTCCTCTACTACAGGACAGAAACCCTGATCTARCAAGTCCAAATCATAGGTACTGAGCTGTGCCAATGGATCTCTGAGAATACAGAAATCCTGCTGGCTCTCACAGAAGTAGTTCCCAGCCATGGTTCACCACTGCATGTGTGTTTAACTCTGTCGTTCTGATGATCTTTCTGAAGAAAAAATAGAGGGGAGAGAGGGAGAYACTGATCTTTTCCTTTGAAAATTCCAGAAAGCACATGTTGTAAAGTGATTTCATGACTATGCCACTCTGCCTCTTCTGGAAACACCTCAGAAGTCAAAGAAACATGACTGCTCTGAGTTCTGTATTTAGGTCCCTTCTGGAATAATATCTGCCTTAGACCTGGAAGAGAAATTCCATTCCTGCAAATCCCAATTCAGGGAACAGTCATGATCTTCAAACTTCATAACTCTAGGGCCTTTCAGAGAAACCAACAGTGAAATGCCCCTTCCCTGAGACCTGTGATCTGAAACCTTTGCTAAGATAAAGACAAGCACACAGTGCCCATGTCACAGGGACTACCTTCTATGCCAAACTGTGCATCCAAATATATTCTTACTGAAGTTAAAGACTACTGGAATTTTTCAACACATCTTTCTTTGAGGAAGTTTATATGTTATCAATTCAAACATTTCACTTTAAAAAAAAATCAGTTTCAGAAAGAGAACAACTTAATTAAAAGAAATATTTACTCTGAATTTTCCTGTGCATCAAACCCTTTCTAAAAAGGGCACTATACAGGTGCATATTGCTTGAAACTTGGATAAGAACTCCAGATAAAAAGATCTAACAAACCACCTCTATTATTTTGGGCAGTCAGCCTGATGCAAACTAGGCCAGTGTCTGCCCAGTTTAGTTACTGTACATGCTTTACTTAATATATTTTTGATGGCCCACAGCTGGTTTTCATCATGCTGCTAGAAGATCTTTCCACAACCCTATATAGAAAGTACAGATGGAATAACTACTTTTCAGTAGATTCACAGAAAAGAAAGATGGAAAGTAAGTTCCCATGTGCTGAGGCTGAGGTTTGTCCTTAATATTCTAATGCTCTTTATGTTTTGATTAAGTGACTTTAAGGGATTTCAAAACTACCAAATATCCCAAAGTCCAAGAAGATTTTGGCATTTTTCTTTGTATTTGTAACAAATTCTTTTGCTGGAGTTTGGCTCAAGCAATGTGAAAGAGTCATGTGGTGCCAGCTTTAGTAATACAGATGTACTTTGAAAAAAATGGGAGCTCACTCCTGACACGTCACTTCATGTCCAGAAATGCCACACATGAAACTGCATAGCACTCTTGCCTGCAGAATCATTCAGCTTAAAGCCAGCAAGGACACGTGTATTCTTCTGCAGGAAATAGAAATGATCACTAAAGACCTGACTGCAAATTCACTGAATACAAAAGCAGTTTTTCCATCACATCAATTTTGGCACACATCAATTCAGGTTCCTGATAACCAGCAGAAGCATTGCTTTATCTAGTTAAGAATCTCTCATTTGGGGATTGGGGTTACCAGTTGTGTGTAAGAAAAGATATTTTTCTGTGGCAATGCAAATTGCCTCTTGTGTATAAATCAACCTGTACAAGCAAATTTCATGCAATGTTTTTTTTTGTTTGTTTTTTTTTTTTTCTTTTTAAAAGGATTTGTTAACTTTTTCCACACCTGTCATGAGCACTTAAACCAGWGAGAAATAAAGTGAAAAATCCTTAGGGTATTGATTGATTATGTGCCTTAGGAACTGGTCCATGACTGTCCCATCAATGGTCAAGTATCAAATAAAAGTTATGGCTGAAAATCACGTAGGAAAGGAGATGGATCATTAAAAACAACATGGTTAAGCTGAGGAATTCCCTGCCACATGGTTTTGTGGATGCCAAGAATTGGTGAAGATTAAGTTTCCCATATGAATTTTTGAATTAAAAAAAAATAAAATTGATAGTTATTAAGCACAGGAAGATCACTTGAGGATAGGAAGTCCCTGAACTGYAAAGTGCTAGAGGTTTGGAGAGCATTTACCAGAAATATCAGACTTGCTTACCCTGTTCTTACAAACAGCCTCTTTTAAGCACTGCTGAAAGTGGAATTTTGTGCTGAACAGCCCTTTGATCTGACTCAGTGTGGTCAGACTTAGGTATTTAATATCACAAGTCAAGCAGAAGAAGCAGGAGGCTGGCTTGGCTGGACAGGAATCTTCTCTTGGAAATAAGGCAATAAAGGAAGGTGTGTGCCCAGTTGAAGYAAGGTCAGGTGACATGGGAAAAATACAGAAATGCTGCTTGCTGCTGGAGGGACAGAATTCATGTGACCAAAGTGCAACTGCAGATGAAGCTGCCAGAAATGTGGGGGCAATAAAAAGAGTTTTTTAAACATATTAATGGCTAAAGGCAGTGTAAAGATAAGACTGACCCTTTACAGAGTAAAGRTGGTCACCTCACAAACAGGGACATGGACAAGGCAGAGATGTTTAATACATTCTTTGCTTCTGTCTTCAACATGGAAGATGGACCAAGAGGATCTCAGTGCCATGAGCTGGAAGACCATGATTATGAAAATTATCAACTCCCAGTCAACTCTGAAATTGTGTGGGATCTGCTGCTCCAGCTGGAGCCCTACTTATTTGTGGGGCTTGATAAGATTCAACTGAGAATCCTCAAAGAGCTGGCTGATGGCATTCCAAAGACTGTGTTGATTTTTGAGCATTCTCAGGAATCAGGAGTGATGGTGAACATTGCCCTAATTTTCAAGAAAGGCAAGAAGAAGGACCCCAGAAACTACAGGCCTGTCAGTCTCRCTTCAGTGCCTGGTCAAGTTATGGAGAAGATTATTCTGGGAGGTGTTGAAAAATGCCTGAAAGACAGTCATTGGTCTCAGCCAGCACAGCTTCAGGAGGGGAAAATCCTGCTTATCAAACCTGATTTCCTTTTGTAGCAAGGTAACCCACCTATCTGATATAGGGAAGCCAGTAGATGCAATCTCTCTGGATTTCAGCAAAGCTTTTGACTCTCTCACACAATCCTGGACAAAATGTCCAGCTTTCCCCTGAATAACTGTGACAGATGATCGGTGAGAAACTGACCCCTGGGTTGGGCACCAAGGGGTACCTGAAATGGGGGGGGGACATCAGGCTGGTGACTGTTTACTAATGGGGTTCCACAGGGCTCCATCCATGGCTCAGCTCTTTTCAGCATTTTCATTAATGACCCAGACACAGAACTCAACAGAAATTTGCCAACGACACTAAATTGACACAGCATCACCAACCAGGCAAGGGAGAGGAATATCCCTCTCTGCTCTGCACTGGGGCAGCCTCAGATCAAAAACTTTGTGCAGTTTTGGCCACAACAATATAAAAAAAAGACATTAAGCTTTTAGAGAGCATTCAAAGAAGGATCACAAGGATGGGGAAGGGTCTGGAGGGGAAGGCACATAAAGAGCAGTGGAGGTCACTGGGTCTGTTCAGCCTGGAGGAGACTGAGGGGACACCTCACTGCAGTTACAATTTCCTCGTGAGGGGCAGAGGAGGGAGAGGCACTGATCCCTTTACTCTTGTGAACAGTGACAGAACCCAGGAAACAGCGTGAAGCTGTGTCAGGGGAGGTTTAGGTTGGATATCAGGAAAAGGTTCTTCACCCAGGGGGTGGYTGGGCACTGGAACARCTGCCCAGGGAAGTGGTCACAGCATCCAGCCTGTCTGATTTCAGGAAGAGTTTGGACAAAACTCTCAGGGATATGGTGTGATCTGTGGGGTGTCCTGTGCAGGGTCAGGAGTTGGACTCGATGATCKTGATGGGTCCCTTCCAACTCAGTGTGTTCTATGATTCTGTTCTATGATTCTGTGATTTACTGTGCCTATGTACTGCTTCCTGTGGTCTTCAAATTGCCTCAGAAACTCTGGTGACCTTTCTCAGCAATAATTTATAAAAATGTGGAGTCCCTGAGATGTGTTGAGTCAGATAAAAGAGGACTCAACAAGCAGAGGTGGATGAGAAACAGCATCAACATTTGTAAGAGATTGCTAGAATTTTCATCTCCCAAACAGCATTAAAATAGCACAATCTGAAACAATTTCTCAAGTGTCACTCTGACTACAGTATAATTTAAACATCTGACTTAACCATGATAGCCAAACCAAAGCAATTATGTTCAAAATAAAATCCATTAAACATTAAAAAGACAAAAGTATTTTAGCATCTCAGAAACTGATTCAATTCAACCACTTTTCCATGTCCAACAAATGTTCTCATTAKAAAATATACGACCAAGGAACAATTTTCAAATCACACTAGATACAACAGCTGCTACCAGATTAATAGAAGCAGCTGCATGCTATGTAAAATAATTTACATTTTGCTAACATTTAAAGATGCATTAGGAATTGGCCTCAGAGTTATAGTGGGGTTTTCTAAGAAAGCATGTAAGAAAATAATTAAAGGCAGCAGGTGCACCCCTTTATACTCTTGTGATGATTCAAAAACATCATAAACATTGCCTAAATAATGAGTTAAATAATGCTTAATGTTCTTGTTGCTGCAGGGTAGCTTCTGAAGCATGGGGGTGAATCTGGCCCAGTGCTTTATTTAAAAGGAAATTGTACCAGCAGGTAGATCAAATATTTACATCTTCCAAGGGGCAAAATATACTTCTCCAATAAACTGAAATAGTGATAACATTAACAGTGTATGTACRGATCTTAGGCCTTAAATGGCTTTTGACAAACACTCTCACAAAAGATGGTGAAAGATCTGCCACCATTCATCAGAGTCTTCAAGGAATTCCAACCAGTTGAAGGATGAAGGAAAGGGTTGATTTCAAYCCATTTTCCTCAGTGGTGGCATTTAYCAGGACACTGCTTCCCTGATCATTAAAATAAATACACATAAATCTGCCACCTGTTGTATATTGCTGAATACCTTTTCCCATAATGAAATTAATTGACTGTGATATTGTGCAGGATGGAAGATCTGTTTTGCACAGGCCTGTTTGCTTATATGAGGTAAATAAACTAGATTTCTATATACCCACTCTCCTATGTCCTGGTTTTGGGCTCTGCATCTAACTAGACTGTACTAAGGAGGGACAGAAAAAGAAACAAAACACATGAAGTACAACCTCAGTTCTTTCGACTAAGTCCTTGGAATGTGGAGATTGCAAGGATTAGTAGAATAGTTTGCAAGGATTAGTAGAATACAGTAGGACACAGACTGGGCTATAGGGACCTGCAGGCATATACAGATAAACACAGAGCAGCATGAGTGAATCCATAAATCTAATCCCATTAGGTCCTCCCACCTGAGCATCTCACATAGGACAGGGATAAAATTTTGTCCAGTTGGGAATTGAAATCAACATTTTCAGAGGTTTCTGCTCAGCTGCCCTAATCCATGACAGTTCAAAGCTAATATTCCCTGAAGGTCTGCCATGGGAATTGCAGTGAATGGGTTCAAGTTTAACCACTCCATATGTCACATAATAGTACATTGCGGTGCCACTTGCCATTCCCTTAACAAATGGATTCTTAACAAACTCTGCTTTGTTTCTCACTTCATTTTAGCCATCTGATGGCTGCACTGGGGATGAGTAGGAAGTACTCCAGGAAATGGCAAATCTGTCTCAGTTCACATGAATAAGCATTTCAGTGAATGCCATAAAATGGACATTTCAGGGGCATGCTCTCTGCTGCAAATATCACTGAGAGACCTCAGCCTTTCACTGTAAGCAGATCGAACATAAATGTTTTGCTAGCACATAAGTGGTGCCTTCTGTCTTTGTGTTTCATTTTTAATAGCAAAGACCTTAATAGGCACAAACAGAGCGCTGCAGTGGGAGTACAGAAACCCAGCACAACCAAATGACAGTAAAATCCCACAGAACAGCATGTTGCCAACTGGATTTTCCACCTCTGGTCTGGTTGCAGTCTAGAGGTTTCATCTCACTCCCATGTGAAGAGTGACAAGAGTTTATAAAACTTGCATGCAACTCCAGTCTAAGGCGATAAGATTTGCATCACGTCTCAAGCTTGCTTACATCCAAATGTCTCCTTACCATTCAGAGGATCAGTATTAAGAGAAATCAGGATTAGAGCAAGTCCTTGATTGAATTGGCCYGCACAGTTATTATCAGGAACTGGTGGAGCAAGTCAATAGGGGTTAAATGTTTTTTTACCCCTCACTCTTTGCACTGTCTACACTGAAATCAGTCATCCTAAAGAAGATGGAAATTAAGGACTTCTTTGCCAATTCCATACACCTGCAACAGCACCTTTTAGCTGTGTTTATCTACTGAAATGCATGCATGGTTCTTCTCTCYAAAGAGCAAGAACACAACCATAGGTGGATTTTCAAATCAGGGAGGATTTTCAACCTAAAATTCCCCTCTTTGTAGAACAGATGAAATACTTTGGTTGAAGTCAGAGGCAAACTAGTTATTGTACCTTGGTTCCCCAAGTTCAGTTCAGTGCTCTGTCCACYAGCTAAGCCTTCCTACACTCCTCAGTGTACCTGTAAAACCAGATTTGGGCTTTCCCAGAGAGATGCAAGTCAGATCTACCTCAAATGAACCCTTAAAATTAATGTGTAGATGAGTGGGATATGGTGTGGGTTGTCTCAAATCCTTCTTTGAGGTCTATTGTGGGGAGAGGACATTCAGCACAGATTAAAGATCCCTTATGACATCATGACAAAGGAAATGGGGCACAGACTTCCAAGCCACCATTTGCACCAGTTTTTGTCACTGCAGCTAAATGTATCCATGGCTTATTCAGGACTTCATCATCTGACTGACTGCAAGCACACATGGCCATGGCTCGCTCACAGAAATGCTGCTGAGGGCCTGGAGAAAGCACTTTAYTAGCTCAGTGATGGAAGGAGAGCAGTTTCCCAGTAATTAATGCACTGTGTCAGAAGGGAGAAATCAGGAAACTTTAACCACAGACGGGACTACAGACTGGTCAAAATACTCATATTCCTTTAAGTCCTAAAATCTTGAAGCCACAGACAAATGGAAATAGAGGAAAATGTGCATTTAAAAAAAAATCATCAGTACTACAAGACCATGAAAACTGCTTAAGAAAATCAAAAGGAAGAAAATTGAATAGAATCACCTACCATGAATATTACAAGTTTTCTGGAATTCAGATGAAATTTGATTTATAGTATTAGCACCAACTTAGGTAGGTATTGCTATAATAGCTGGCAAAGAAATTAATTGTCCTTCTAAGTAAGGATAGTTAAAGCTTAGCAATTAATAAATTAGTTTATAAGAAACATGGGGATAAACTTCTTAGCAGAGCTTATTGCAATAGGACAATGGGTAATGATTTTAAACTAAAAGTGGGTAGATTYAGACTAAATATCAAGAAGTTTATTACAATCAGGGTGGTGAAACACTGGCACAGATTGCCCAGAAAGGCATTAGGAGCTCCATCCCTGCAAACATCCTAAGTCAGGTTAGATAGAGCTCTGAGTAACTGATCTCATTGCAGAGGAAGCTGGACTAGATGAGCTTTAAAGGCCCTTCCAATCCAAACCATCCCATGATTCTTTGATAACCTTTGTCAAAAGAGATCAGAAAATCTCTAAAAAGGTCTCAGATTGAGGTAAATATGACCCTTTCTTATGGCTGTGTTGCACCAACTTAGTGAGTTCCCTTCCAATCTTTTTTTTTTTTTTTTTTTTTTCTGCAAGTCTTTAAATCAAAAAGATATCTCAGAGTTTATTTTTGGACAGGCAACATTTTTCTGCTGAGCTCTCAGTTACAAGTGTTTTTTCTTTCCATTTCACTCTGACAGAGCTGGGGTTTAGCACTTGTGCCTTTCATCAAGACCATGATTTGTTGCAAAATTTTTAATACATCATGGAATTTCATCTCAATTTTGCAGACAAATGTCATATGCAGAAACAGTGGTAAAGGAAAGAATTTCACTTCCTAGTCTTCGTCACAGGACTTGTAACGTGGTTATTGAGGTTTATTCCCTTCTCACAGGATCTGGATCATTATCTGCAGGCCTCCAGCATTACTTTATATCTTCTATGCCTTTTTCCTATGASTCCCTCTTGTAATTGATTCCAGAAGAGAAAGAAAGATACATGAAATAAGAACAGAAAACTTCTGACAGAGAATAAACTAGTATGAACTTAAAATAAGTGGGCCACTAATTCTGAAGTAAATTGGTCTATGTGTTATTGGCTACCAGCAAAGAAAAGCTGGGATTCACCTTTCATTGCCCTCCAAGAGATGAAATCCACAGTTATAGCAAGATATCAACAGACAGTACAGCATGGACACAATTCTTTTTGGTTTCTGTCTGGAAACCTTAGACCACATATCAGGCCTCTTGCTGTTCTTCGTTACAGCTAGTCCATACCCTGTATCATCTTTACAAGAAAATGTACTTCTCAGAGGCAACAGAGGAAAAAGGTTGCTAAAAAAAACCCAAAAAATGCTGACTTAATCCTGCTGCACAGTGAAGAAATTGATAACCAAGTTACTTTCTTCTCTGTGAGATACTAGCGAGATTGAAGTATAGATAGGATTTAAAGACAGCAAAACAGAAATGCTAAATCACTTCTATAACCTTTTCATATCTCCCACAGAAGTGTTAATCAACAAATATTATTATGCCATTAATCATCCTGACCAGGACTGCTCAGAGATGGACAATGCCTTTGCGTATTTCCATGGAGTATAATTCACAACTCRTAGAAATTAAAAAGAATCTCTCCTGTCTGCACAGGATTACTGTCATCACTGTCATCATAGTGATACCATCAGTTCATTAACAGGGAGTGTCTCCCTACCTTAATTGCCTTGGCTCTGCTGATGAGCCCATCTTGTTGAGCACTTCCAATGAGCAGATCTATTTTCTGAAGCCGAGGGCGCTGCAGGGCTTTAGCCAAAGGTTCCCGGAGGTAAATCCCATCCATCACTGGACCCCAGTACTGGAAAGGGCCACTTATAGCTAGCAGCTATGTTGGGGAAAAAAAAAGAAAGAAAGAAAATTTAAAACAAACAAACAAAAAAAAAANAAAAAAAAAAGAAAATAATAAAGCAAGATTTTTGCAGTTCATTTAGCTTACTCTTTAAATTATATTTTATTTATGTTTAATTCAACTGATTTGATACCCTTCAAGTGAACAAGTGACCAAGTAATGTAAGTGCAATCACTGGCAGGAAACAATGATTYTGCTGACAGTCTCAGTAGGTGAAATGAGCTGAAGAAGTTAAAAGAAATGATTGTCTTATAGTCACAAAGATGTTGCTTTAAATTAGGGATTGACTCTATGCTAGTCCTCATCAGAAAATGTATTGTCAGTGGGTGTTTTAATTTGTGGGTAAAGGATCCATCTCTAGAATTATTTATACAGCAGCTTTCACAAGCCTCCKACTTTGAACACAGAACACTGACATCCCACCCTGCTTCATTTTCTCCATAAATTCTGTTATTAAAGYTCCAGACACTTGACTCTCCTTTAGAGTAACACCCAGGGCAGATGAGAGGGAACTGAAAGAAGAAAAAAAGCTATGCTTAAATTTATTTTAGAAGACACGGTTAAAGCACGTAATGAGGAATTCACTTCCCAAAGTAAAAGGAATTCAGTCTGAAGGAGACCCAGACTGTGACTATTCATAGCTCAGAGGTGGATGTCATGGACAACAACTTCCCTTCACCAAAAATAGTCCAGTTCCTCTTTCACTAGGATTCAGACAAAATAATTTTGTAAGCTTTCTCACAGCTTTGTGTCAATGGAAACTTTTTGATTTCTTGCCAATGGCACATGTTTTGCTATGTTGTACCTTTGTCTGTGCATCATTGAGGACACGAGCAGGCAGCTGGCGAAGGCAGGCTACAATTTCCTCGCTGGTGGATGAAGGGCACCCCACATCTTCAGCCAGGGCTGCTGCTTGGGTCCGTGCTCTCCTTGTAGTAATAATGGATGCTGGAGAAAAGGATGAGCCTCCCTAGGAAAAAAAAAACCAAAATATCAGCCCACAAATATTGTCAGAACACCTGGCTCCCTTGTGAAGGTAAAAAATATGAGAAACAAAATTTGTCCAGCTGCAGAATACGAAACACCGGCTTTTAAATCAAAATAAGCAAGTCCTAAATATCAAAGCAAAGGGGTGAAGGGTCAGTTCAGCTGTTTTCTGTTCTGCCATGGTTATTTAGGAAGAGCCCTGAGAAGTGCCTAAATTATATCTCTAATCAAGTCACACATCTTTCTGAAAACTTTACTTGAAGGAGAAACATGGAGACAGAAGMAGATATAATGAAGGTGTTGTGAAGCACATGAGGAAATTGAGAGCCCAACTAAATAGAGTTTTACCATACATGTTATAACAAGGACTGAGGGCAGGCATGATGTCCATAAAGAAGAGCAATTTACACCCAGGGGCAATGCTGAGGACAAATGAGCGCTAAATATTCATACTGAGTGTAAATTAATTTTGGCTAGAAACCAAACACAGGGGAGTGCTATGAACTGAGGTAGCAGAATAAAGAGCTAAACAAAACTGCAGATCAACCAGAACATGAAGATCAAAACCAGAGCACAGGCTACAGTCCAGTCTCTACTCCAGAATCTATCTTTTTCCTGCAGCTGTGTGCCAACATAGGAAATGTTCTTAACAAGAAAGGATGGCACAGCATTTTTTAGTAAACATGAAAACTACTTGTTGAAAATGCAGATAAATGAGCTTAAATCTGATAAGATCTGACCTAGAACAGAAAGGTTGGAATAGTTCTGATATGGTTCAAGTGACTAATTTCCAAACATTTGCATCAGTTTACAATAATAGCTGCTAAGATTAGCTTTTGTCCTCTAAAAAAAACCCACACCCTACATGCGTGATATGAAAGATCTATTGAGCTGATTAACTTCTCACTSAATTTGCTCAAAGCATAACAAGTCTGCAAAAGCAAGTTGAAAAGAAACAGAAAACAAACAGCAAAYCCTTAAACTGAAATTGTCTCAAACATCTGAGCCCACAGAATTCTGTGCAGCCCTGGCCAGCACCCAGGACATTTTTCATATTTTGATGAAGCAGAGCCATTGATACTAATAGGATATAACTCACAACTGGAGAAATTGGTTTCCAAAAATATGAGGTTATTTTTCGCATGTAGAGACAGCCTTTTTAGYTCACTGTAAGTAGAATTTCCAGTGTTACTACCTTCCTGGAAGGTTTCTCTTCCTTTTTAAAGGAACTGGAAAACAAGCACTGTTGTTAGCTTAATGATTGAGATGCAGGTGGTTGCAGATAATCAAAGGGAAAACCTTTTTTTTTTTAATCTGGGCCACTAGAAGAGCCATCTTGAGTTTTAAGAGGTTGGAAGAACTAAAGAAAGAGAAATAAACACCACTTGATCTTATTCCTCACTTCTGCACTCAATTTAGATGAGAACTCAAGTGAGCAATGGGCTTTATCCTCTCGGGGGATTTGCAGTGGCCTATTTTGTGTTTGTAAGGCACAGTATTTGCCAGCTGCTGACTAGGTGCACTGACTCAGCGGGTCATGAGAGACAACAAAAAATATCTTTGATGACAGATTCTTGTCTGTGGGTGGGTTCCCAGCACTCAGAGTGAGCACCATGCATTTTAACCTGGCCTGTGGAAGAGCATGTTCATCGGAGCTATGATGAGTGAGACCAGAAAAGGGACAACACAGCATGGCAGCTTTCCTCAGAAGAGTGGCTTCCTTGGATTTTATTTGGAATTATGAGCCCCCTCAATATAGCAGAAAAATTAAATCCAGGATTGCACAATATTTACCCACTAATCTAACAAACACATTCTTCCACATCAGCTCTGAACATGCTCAGCATACTTTATCAGGTATCCAGTGCCTCCAAATGTCATTCATTTAAAAATAAAGCAAAACAAAATCATAAAAGCTTAAAGGGCTTCATTTTCCCAAACCCTGAGAGTTTCACAAATTTTGAAAGAGTGAGTTTCTGTGGAAATTCTGAAGTTGCCTTATTAGAAGGCCAARTTTGGTAGGGAAAGAGTACTGATATCAGATGACATATGGAATCAAAAAATTCACTGGGACCAAGCAAAACATCCTGATGTGTGCTTGATTTTGGACACGTCTCCTCCTGGAGATTTTAAAAAGTGCAAAATTTCCCAGTCTAAGATAGCTACAACCTGAAAGACTGCCCTGAGGTCACATGCTGAGTAAAACGATGACTGCAAAAGGTTTTGGATAGAAGTGTCCCACAAGTTCTCTACTGCAGAAGCAGAACTAAAAGCCTGGGCAGGAAAATATCCTTGACACAGCCCAGGATGAGCATGGGCTAGCAGTAGATATGGTCGAAGTTCGATGAGTAAAAGAAAAACTCCAAACTCCTGCAAATACACTTGTGAGGAGAGGGGAGATCATTTGGAGCCTTACTCTGGCTGTGAATATTTTATCTTCTTTCTGTGAGTGGTTATAACAGGTTTATGTGCTCTTTATTCTGTCATTTTTCTTCCATTTTCCATGGCAATGGCCACTTCCTCAGTTGGCTTTTTTTGGTAACACCCATATTCRGGAAGCAACTCTTACATTTGGGRTTTGAGAGAGACCAGATMTTTGGGKTTTGTAAGAGATATGGTATCTACTRCTTTTAAYTGTGTTTAATTTTTACTGGGACCAGAAGCAGAGGTAGAGAWACATGGAACATTCAAGCAGTATTTGAAAACAATACCATTATGTTTTATTCCCCGGTGCATCCAAAATATGTTCCACTCTTTAGAAACATGGATCCTCTTAGAGCAGAAGTTATGCAAGCAAAACTGTACCAGTTCTTAGCTTTTCAAATTCACAGCACAATTTAGGGTTATTGTTCCTTTATTGCAGAAAAAGCCCCTCCAGGAACAAATAAGTGAGAACAGAAGCTGGAATTGCCCAGAACTAATTTTCTTTCTTTTTTGTGCCTGCAGTTTTCACATTAAACAGAAATCTTCCCTAAACACTGAATCGACGTTAGAGGCAGGCTCGGGACATAGAGAATAACAAGAATTACACTMAAAATTTCTCTCTTTTCCTATAAAACAATAATTTATTTGTGTGATTAGTCCCAGTAACCAGTAATGGCGGACTTGTGTACTTTCAAAAATAGGACTATTTAGGCAGAAGCAGAAATAGTGGAGGGCCTGTTTATTTCCAWTACATGACACCCATATTACCACCAACATGACAGAATCATGAATCAGAAAACCAAAAATCATGAGATCAGCTCAAGAATAAYAAACACTGTGTTCTTTTTGTTAGTCCTCTGTTTTTTAATTCTCCAGGAATTCTCCTGTACCTATCAACATAAGAGCTAAAAAATTCACTTGTAAACTAAGTGAAATCTTTAGCTAATCCTGCAGAGTCACTTTTTTTTTGCAAGTGAACCTCTAAAACAATGATATACAAAATTAAATCAGAATCATTAGCCACCTCGTCATCACTGAGAATTTCCTATTAGCATCATTTAGAAGGGATTTACAGGGAACTGAAGCCACACTCACTTCTCGTTTTGGTTGTCCTTACAGACAGACCCACTGTCRACAGAGGAAGTTCCAATGACATTTTTCACTTTGGCCCAGCCAAAAATGTTCGGTACTGAAGTGCTAAGAAGCAGTTGAAGCTGTTACACAATCCACACCAGCACTGTTACACCGCTCTCCGAAATTCATAGGAATGGGAGGAACTTTACGGTGTTGAGCAATAAATGGTAGCACTGGAAATGGGAGGCAAAGCCTTCAGTGCTCTTTAGTTCAGGGACCAGGAGTATTGCCAGCATTGCTTCATCTCTCTTTTCAGTATTAGAGATTCAGCTAYGCAGTAGAAATTCAGAGAGTAGGAAATGTTGCAGCTGACAATGGTGAGAGGCTGATGGATGCCAATCAGAACGATGTGAAGATGAATTCTCACTTTGGTATCAGGCTGTGACCAACTGAGCTGAGGCTGCTGCCTCTCGCACACTTCCCTTTTGGGACATCATAACTCAACAGACCTTCATTGGTGCTATCATGGCAATCCCAAATCTTCCTCCACAAGTTCTTGCTGCTATTCTGATGAAATTATAAAAAAGAACATATGGACCTGTGTTTGGTTTGTGTGGTCAGGTTTTGGTAGTGAGGGAGTCTACAAGAAGTAATTGCAGTGTTGTGTGCAAAAGTGAGAGTAGAAAATCTCAGATGATCATAATCATGCTTTACTTGTCATTATCCCACTGTTTAATTGCTAATAAATTAAACTAATKAAAATAAATAATTTCCATGCTTTACCTGTGATGGTAACTAGTGGATGATCTTTCCCTTACTTATATGAATACTTCTTACTTATCTTGACCCACAAGAATTTCATTCTATTTTCTTTCCCCTGTCCCACTGAGAAGGGCAGTGGCAGAGCAGGTTTAGTGGGCAGCTGGTGTCCAGCCAGAGCCAGCACACCACAGAGTTATCAGTGTATCTCTGTCTCACAACATATCTGGAAAAKACAATTGCCATATCAGCAGCAGTGCTGAATGTCTTTTGATTCCTCATTTAGTTTGGAAGCTTGCTTCTGCAAATTTTTTCATAAGTTATTCAGAACGGATCTAATGCTTAGAAACTTCAATGGAAATAGTTTTTATCATCCACAATCTGCAAACCCAAACCCCAGCTTCCTCTCCTCACATTGCGACCTCTTGTTTTTTTCCAAACTGACTTGAAAATTAAATTCTTGCTTGAGCCACATTTTTCTCCTCAGTACATGCAGTCCCTGCAAATGAATTCAGTTTCTCTGATGACTGAAACCAAAGGAGGCTTTCTGTCTGTCCTGAACCATGCTACAGGCAATGCAAACAGCAAGTACAGCAACATCACCCAAAAATGAGATCAAAAGACATCTAATGCAAACAGTCAGACCAAGGAAATGTCCTGAGAATTCTACTTTCCCAAAAGAGCCAGCTGTACAGCAATATTTTATTTGTTAAAAATAGGCACTCTCCAGGCTCAGATGCACACAGTTCCCAGCCAGAAGTATCTGTCAGACCATCTGGTTTGACCTCCGGGATAGCCAGGGCTCTTCCATTTCCTGACTGCTGAGCTCAAGTGCTTCCTATCACTTAAAACATGCCTTGTGTTTGACTAAAGCCTGATCTTACATGAAGCATTTAAGCTGGGCTCAGGGACACAGAGAAATRGATACCACAGCCTGCTCCTTTGCAGATTGTGCCTAAAGGGAATCACTCCTTGGACAGACAACGGAACCTTATTTCTGTTTGAGGGTATCTTCAGTTTCAGTAAATGCCAGACTAAAGATTCTGTTTAAATCCTATTTTTTCTCCCTGCAAAAATAAGCAAGCTGTAACTAAGCGACCACTGACTCACTTTTCCAATCAATTTAGGAGATCATTCTTTAAAAGACCGGATTTAAAGTATTTTCAGAAGCTSTTGTCAATTTGGAGCCTTTTTGCTTATTTTTTGCAGGGTTGTTTTCCCATATCCTGCTCTGTTTTTCCTTAGACATCCAATTCTGCATAGCGACAAGTRCTTACAAGGCACCCAGGTTTCAGGGCTCTATGAGATGACGTTAATGTCATTTTTCCAGGCTTTCACAAAGTCTGGCTTCAACAGCCTGCAGGAGTAGAAATCTTTGGGTCGAGCTCAAGGGAGTATCTGTCACAGCTMAGAAGACATTTGGCAAACACGTGGCAAACACCAGTAAAGGGAGTGTAACAGGGAATTGGCAGGTCAGTCCAGCAACAGAAAAGGAGACCAAGATACAAACATTTTTCCCTCCATAACTGTCTGGTAGAACTGTAACTTCCTGATAAAAATGGGGGAAAGGCAAGAGTTCTCTCTCTTATATATATATATATATATATATATATATATATATATATACATATATATATATATATATTAAAAAAAAAAAAAAAAAAAAAAAAAACAAAAAACAAAAAAAAAAACCCACCCAACTTGCTGAAGAAGGAAGATTTCTTTTTCATATATCAGCGTTTGCAAACCCCTCTTTGCTGACATCACAGGCAAGGGCAATGTTCCTCTCATGAGTGACTCAGAGAGTGCCCGTGTCAGGTTAGTGACTTCAATAACAGGATATGAATRCTTCTAAGATAACATATAAGGTCCCACTAAATTCATATAAGCACTTTCTTCCATTTAGATGTAAACACTACCTTATCAGTTATCCTATTTAAAACAAGGTATTAGCGAAATGAACTGAAAGGGTAAATCAGCTCTCATCATTGCACAMGAACAGACAGCCACAGGCAGAAATKACACGGAAATGGAGAATTCTATTTATCCTCCCTCCACTGCAAACTCATCTTTTCCCCTACAAGCACGGTACGAACTGTGCCTGAGATTTTCTGTGTTTGCAGCGGATCATGTTCTATCAAAAAAATCCAGACTCTCCTTTAATGGGGCCAATCTTTCCTGCCCCATTCCTGAGGGCATCTTAGGATGTGACCTTACTCCTGGTAAAGGCACCAAGACCTTCAGAGGCAGCCTAGGGCAGAAGGTGGTGAGAAGGATCAGGAAAAGGCTCTGCCTCTGCCTATTCCCACATGCAGACATCCCCTAACMCATGATATTTTAGTAATTCCAGAGACACTGTTCATCAGTTTGGAGAATGGCATTAAGGGACATGCATGTCACATCCTTGTGATTGGAAGAAAGCAAGAAGGTCCTAAACTATCAAAATATAACTGGCCTGGGTAACCATGGAGCTGTGCTACAGTCTGGTTAGCTTATCAAGCTCCCTAGGGCTTTCCTATCTCCTCAACATGAAGACTTCTCATATAGCCTATGAAAGAGAAAGAATATTTTCCTGAAATTACTGTAGCTCCAAATTTTGGCACAGCTTTGGGGATTTGATCAGTGTTTCCTGGTGTCAATAACAGTTACACAACAGCTCCCACATAAGCACCTACTTGGAGCTACTCTGGTGTGAAAAAGGAACTCTACTTGRGCATATTGGGTTTTCTGGTGGGTTATTTTGTTTTCTTTGGGTTTGTCAGGTTGTTTTTTTTTTAATATATTCTCCTATACAACGTTGGGGATGTGAGTTTCTCATATCACATCTTGATTATAAAAGCAAAGGGCAAACCTTAATAAATCCGTTTTACTTCTACATTCACATCCACAGTACAATATTCTTCAGTGCCTTTAGTCAGGTTATTTAACAGACCACTATCTTGGCTCCTTCATCTCAGACACTGAGATGAGGAAGGTCCTGAGGCTTCTGCACTTTTTACAGCTAATGTGAAAATGGGCTTCATAGACAGGCTTTCAATCCATATTTCTTCATTGCTTATATTAAGCTTCAATTATTTGCAGACAGGTATTTTGGGGTACAGAGAGAAGCATAAAGTAAAGGCTGCATTCCCATTTAGGCGCAATAAAAGCAAAAACAATGTTTTCTGCCTCTTCCTGTCTGTCAGAAAAAAAAAATAGCAAAACTGGATAAAAGAAAACAGTTGGGGGATGAGCATTACTGGATAAATAAATTTGGAAGAAGAAGAAGAAAAAAAAAAAAACAAACCCTTTCTGTGCAAGTAATGTAAACCGGGTTATTTTCCTCATTTTTCATATCTGCTAAAACCAGCCCTGATTCAATACATTGAAAACCTCCCTGTTTTTCTCAGCCCATAGATAAAAAATGCCTTCAGTAGTGACTTGCAACAGGAACCTCATCTGTTGCAAACACTTTGAGCCTTCCTTATTTCTCAGAGAGGAAGTATGTGGCCTGTTTGGCAAATGCTGCTCTACATGACAGCGTGAACTTCACAACACACTCATTCGACCGGCTGCTCCTCGACTTGATCAGCTAAACCTTGCTGGCAGCACGAGAGCTCTACTATGACTACGGCTTTTTTCAGAAATACTGCAACCTGGAATGCCATGCCAAGCATTTAAAGGTAATCATTGTTGTGATATATTTTAGATTGTCTGTGTATGAGGCCAAATGTTTCAATTTAATTTATAAACAAGGGTGTTCTGTTTCATTAACAATGACTGTATTCAGACTGTGGATTTCAAGTACCATCAAAGGTAGAAATAGAAGAGCCTGCCTTGATTCGTTTCATAAGGAGTGGTACTAAAGATAGAAGGGACAAGGAGTATTTCTACTGAAAGCTCACAGAAAGACAGATGCTTAGGACCTTATGCTGAGGCAAACTGCATTTCACTGTAACCAAAATATGAGCCCACAGATTAGCGGGCTTTTTATTCAAAGTGTTAGAAGTGTTCATGGTGTGGTATTTCTGTGTTGTTTCATGTTTGCATGTGTCTGTGAATTACTCTGATGAGAGTATTATGTTATTCTTTCTAAGTGCAAAGGTATAAGTGTGTCAAAGCTGAAAGGACGTTCATAATGATTAATGATAAATTAAGGGAAATTCACAAAAAAAAAAAATTTACAGCTTCTGGAATCTAAGTTCTTTTGCTTTTTCTTTCCCTACATGAAAAATGACAGGTTGCTGCTGCTTTAATTTTTCAAGCTAAATGGGATTCAGATATTACCTGTGAACCTTATTGAGAATTAAACCGTAAGATCTTGGCAGTATAAATGTGAATACCAGGAAACAAAAATAAAATAGGCTATAGCATCATAGGATTGATGAATGTCTTAATTGTACTAGTCTACAGTATTCCTTGCAGAGGGGCTTTACTCAAGTGCTTACCTTGCCTTTTTATTTCTTTTATTCATTTAATTTCTTTATATTTACTAATGCTCAATAATTTTAAATATAACTTTGAAAAAGTTGTTACGAAGTGAAAACTTTTTGTTCTGAGCTATCAAACTATTGGAGAAGCACGTTTTCTCAGAGAACAAATTCTTCAGGAGGAAGTTATTACTACATGCGCTGCACACAGGAACGGAAGGGGAAAATTGTACYGCAGGTTTTGGGGTCACTTGATATAGGTCAGTGGGATTCCAGTCTTGGCAGGTGAAGAATTCATATAAATTCTGATAAATAGGACACAAAGCAGGACTGGGACTGTCGATGTTTCCTCATCTTTCTTTTGGCAGTGAAGATCCCTGAGCCCTAATAGCTGTGTGCAAAAACAGCCATGGCTGCAGTGGATGCCTTTCCTTGGCCATCATGAGCACAAGTGGAAAGGGGAGGGGAGGAAGAACCAATGCTTGGAACATTGCAAATATGATCTTAATAGTCAAAACCAAATTTTCATGCAAGAATGAGAAGGTGGCTGATGAGCAGGAGAGCTGCAGGTAGATTTTGGTTCCCAGCAGCCCACCTGGCTGAGCTGAACAGCAGCTGCACTCCATGCAGGGATCAGGGTAGATAAGACAGTTAGTTTAGGGTCTGTCATTTATCTTTAATTCTTCCTAAATCACTCTCAGTGAATGACTTTCCTTAAGTTCCATCACTCAAGAGTAAAGTGCATCATTGTTTTAGAAATTCAACTCCAATTTGTACACTCTTACTCTACAAACCGTGACGTGCCATTGCCAGCAAGTAATCAGAAACAATCTTTTGACTGCCCTATTTCAAATAAAACATCCAATTCCTTCCATTTTCATCCCATTTTCAGACATCTGCAGGTTTAGTCATACCTCAGAACGTTCACTCCACCACCTTCAACTGGACTATAGGAACATTTACTCTGTCCATGTGCATAATGACAAGTGGCCTTAATTGTAAAACCTAGTCTGATGTCTCATTTTCCTTTCATTCACTTTGGTTAAGTGAATTAACAGTGAGGGTCACAGCTTTCCTTTTTTATTTTTTTTTACTTTTACTGAACACTTCTGCCATGAGTCTGGAGAACATCTTGAACTCTCTGTCCCTTTCACARCTTTATGCCACCAATGGTAGTGACAGTAAAAGAGCACGGAAAATGCAAGGAGACACAGCAAACTGCCACGTTAGTGACAGCAAAGCCCAAAGACCTCATTGCCCTTCACTGTTACTGAAAGTTCTCTATAAGGTTTGCATTTTCCACAAGCCAGATCCCTCCACATCTAAAGCAGCAGCAGCACGGAGCTGCAYGCTCTGTCCTGATGACTTTGGGCGTCCTTCAAGAACGATTCTTGATATGGCAAAGTGAACCAGTTTCAGATGTACCCTGCAAAAATACCATATAGGGACCTGCCTGCTGTCCAGTATTTAATCCCTCTGGACTAGAGAGTGGTGTAATTGCAAACTACATTTAAGCAACCCTGCAGAAACACTCCAGGTATTTTTAAAACATTCAGAGTTTAGATCCTTAAACGCCATCTAGAAAAACAAAGGTGCCTTGGTGGAATATGCTGTGCTTTTAGGAAGATTGAAAGCCTAAAGTAAAATTTTGAGAAGTCTTTCCACTGCGCGTGAACACTACGTATCACTTTCCAAAGTGTCTCAGGCACACCTGAAATTAGGAGTAGCAAAAATGCCCTTGAAAGCACTTGGCCACAAAGCTGACACTTGTAGGATGACTTGTTCTCCGGGCCCTCAAATAACAAGATTCAGCATAAAGAGTTACTTAGACGTAGGACACTTTATTTWTTTTTTTTTTTCATACTTTAGGGACACAAAATGCAAGCAATTCTCATCTAAATATCAATTTAATGTGTCAAAATTGTAGATGGACATAAGATGTTTATGCTGTCATTCTTGCCTTCTGTCTGGAATTGCACAATGTTTTTGGTAACTGCAGCTTAGATTCTAAACTGCATCTAAGAGCAAGATTTGAGCTTCACTTTTGAATTACTGCAAAATGGATCTGCTGGAGCACAGAGCTCAGCAGAAGTTATCAGTGCAGGTATTTATCTCACTGTCCTGGCTGACTTTTGCAGCCCTGTTGAGCTCTCTATTGCTGTATCCAGGGAACTTTTCTGGCTAATTTGAAGATGAGCCAGGTACATCTATAATATCTGTAGCCAAAGTACTGCCTGTACTACTCCTATGGGTTTACCTCTTGTTCTTGATGGGATACAACTGAGAAAAATATTCAATAAATTAAAATTGGGCCTTACAGAAATATATTCGTAGTTAGATCAGGAAATTATGATGCTGCAAGCAGACACTGCTTAAATTCTAGGTTTCACTTTTAGAAATTTAGATGCATTTATGTGAAGAAATATTTTTTTTGTTTGTTTTCTATCAATAGACCTTTATTTCAGACATACCCAAGCAGTTTATTTAAATTTAAAGGTGCTGTTTTATTCAGCTTCTAGACTTCTTCTATCAGGCTATGAAACACCTTTTTGTTCTTGTGAAAGCAGGTTTCAGATGCTTGTCAGAAAGAAASTGGCACAGCTGCACCCTCCAGATGTGCCACAAGCCAGTTCTGAGGGCAGACAGCGAAGGGGTAATGTGCCATTTGGCTGGTGAAAAAGAGAATTCTAGCAAAGAGCCTTTGGGAGCAAGCATTAAGAAGCTTGGAAAGCAGATGAGGTAGAATCAAACTGTGTGYTACCATCTGTTCTAGCACTGAGCTCATTGCATTTGATAAGGGACAAATTTTCCTTCTTGGAATGGCATTTTATGCTGTGGGATGTCTTCCTAAACTGGCTGTAAGACATTAAAATTTTATGGTATTAATCAACATAGTGAAATTCTGCCAATCTTACTCCAAAAGACAATTAGCAATAAAGGCTTGCTGATGTCAGCAGTTCTACTTCTCAGGCTGGACACTTCTCCAGCTGATCCCATGAGRCTCTAGCCTGTGTGAGTAAAGAGCAAATTCACCTTTCAAATATTTAAGCTAGAAAAGGCCATAAGATGCAAAATACTCAAACAATGCTGCTAGAGCTTCTGCTACCATTTTCACATGGCAATGGAGAGAAATTTATTTTTAGAAAATAATTTCTCATTAGCTGATGGTGTTATTTAGATTTAATGTATAGTTTTTAAATAGATATAGCTTATTGTCTTCTGCCTTTGAAAATATACCATAATATGAGACACCTTCCACATTCAAAAGGCTTTTCTCTCTGTCCTCTGTCAAGGAGAATTTGGATGGCTACAGCAAAGCTATGAGAAGGGACTGTTACTCTCACAGTATTTAGTTCCACAATTGTCTGATACTGTTTCCTGTACAACCACCAAAACTTTTTAAGACAAGTATCTGAAGAATTTGGGCTGCTGGCTTTATGCAGGACTGTTTTGAGATCAAACATTTTTTAGACAAGGTGTTATTAAAAAAAAAATAAAAATTCAAATTGCCCACATTTGTTGAAGGCAAAACTGTATCAGAAAAAACCCCAACCTACCAAGCTAGGTTGTGTTCAGTAGAAAACAAATATAATATAAACACAGTGCTGAAAAACAGAGACATCAACCTAATTAGATCCGCTGCAGCCTCAGAACCCCAAATGCTGAAAAAAACACTTTGTATATGAAATGCCCATATGGGCACAGCTCTGCAGTTACTTCCTATTGTGCTGAGGTACTGGTAATGGAAACTTTTACTACATCATGTTCTTCTGAGCACTTCCCYAGCTGTGGTTTTCTGCTATTCCCCYGATAAAAGCACCAAAGTGGTGAGAGTTTAGCGGGTATGTAAAACTCYCGCATGAATTTGACACGAGAGTTCTCAAAAGCAAAACTGTACGAAGTCGGAGACGCCCAAACTAGGTCATTTCTCATCTGTTGGCACAGCAGGTGTTACTGTGATGTTCAATTTCAATGTCTGCTTTGATTCAGTTCCGAAGAACTTTGACGGAATTAGCGCGCACAATGGGAAATACTGTGAAAACTCCAAGAGCATCTGAGGAAACAACCATGCCGARCCAAACGGGTGAGCACTCATTTCATTCCTTTCGAGAGAAAAATACGTTCACAGTACATGATAGACTCAGCCATGTGTCTTTCTTCACCCGCCTGACAAGAGCAGGCAAGTGCGTGGCTGCTGTGGGAGAAGGAGGGCATCCACCAGACAGGGCTTATTTTTAGCTATGTTCCAGCTCATTTTCCAAGAAATGCTTTAATTAAAAACCCCAAATGTTAAGTGTATTATTTGCTGGTGCACCTTGAAAGATGKTCCTTCATCAGAAAGCACTGAAACRCTACTYCAGAAAYCAGAAATGCTGTGCTTTGACATAGTTGCATGTGRTATTTATACAAATTTATCCTTGAACCTCGGGTTTCCTTCATTCAAAGTTAAAAATTTTAATGATGCTATGCTTGCACTGAACCTCATGTCCATCCATGGTCAGATAATTGCACTAAAAGTGGCATACAGCCAACTTGTCACCAGGTTGTCCATAAAGGCTCTAGAGGAATACAAGTTTCACAGAGCAAGCTGCCAGAGGAGGATATAACACATCTGCCCTCTGCATCCACACACGAATAAAACAGGTTGCAAATCCCTCCCTGCCACCTCTGTAGGCTGGTAGAGGTCATGCACTGGAGGGGGAAAGGAAGAGGGATTTGGTGATCAGCTGCTACAAACTGAGAGTGAGTGGGTGGAGAGTCAGCACAGCCCTCATGGTGCACTGACACAGGCAGCTGGCACGAGAGCTGCAATAAATCACTCCCCAAAGGTGAAGAAGAGAAAGCAAGGTTTTTTTCCTTTGGGTTTGGGGTGGGGTTTTTTAGTAGGGTTTTTTTTTTTTTTTTTAAGGGAAGGAGGCATTAATCAAAATTTTTTGGGTTTTTCCATAAAAGATTTTCTGCTTGAACTGCACATTAATGTAAGGAGAGGGAATCAGTCTGGTTTTGTTGTTGCTGCAAGGAAACTCAGCCCTGATTTCAGCGTGGTCAGAAACTATCTGAGATGGGCAGCCTTGTAATACCTAGGTCCTAATATAGCAGAGACCAAATAATACTCAGCTTGTTACTAATTTTTTTTTTTTTTTGCTGCTATTCCCAACAATTGCTGACATAAATACCACAAATAAACACCAAAACAGAGACATTCATTCACTCAGAGCAGGACCCTGCTGATGAGCTGAGAGCTTTCGTATATGCTAAAAGTGAGGATTTAGCAGGGCTGAAAACAGCATCCCTTCCCATGGTGGAAATAGGACATATCCCCTAAAAGATAACTCTGCAAACATTGGTAGCACAGGATTACAAGGGGAAAATACACATTTAGGAATTCAGGASTCAATCTRCTTGCACTCCCCTACACACCTAGCACATCCAGAAAGATGCCTTGCTAATCCTGCCTGACCTGCTACCACCTGGGGAGAGAACAGTCTCCTGTASCTGCAGTGGCACCTGCCAAGGGCATAAGGATATCTCAGACACTCCCACAACTGAAATTGCACCAGATATATATGCWTAAACATCCAGAGGCAGGGGTTTTGCCACARAAATTGTCAGAATGATGRAACACCTCTCCTAKGWGKTTGGGAGAGCTGAGGTTATTCAGCCTGGAGAAGAGAAGGCTCCAGGAAAACTTTACTGCAGTTCCAAATACTTAAAGGGGGCTTAAAAGGAAGCTGGGGATGGACTTTTTAGCAGGGCTTGTTGTGCTACAACAAAGATAATAGTTTTAAATAATAGGGTGGATTTAGACTAGATATAAGGAAGAAATTTTTTACAGTGAGGATGGTGCAACATCCATTCGTAGACCAGGTTGCCCAGATTGGTGAWAGATGCCCCATCTCTAGGAACTTTCAAGATCAGGTTGGATGGGGCTCCAAGCAACCTGATCTAGCTGAAGATGTCCCTGTTGCAAAGGGCTGGACTAGAAAACCTGTAAATGTCCTTTTCAACTCAAACTATTCTATGATTCTAGGATTTATCAGCCTCTCTTAGTCTGGATCAGAGCAGCATTTTTAATAATGGCTTAGATGTTGTTAATGAAAGTTKGGAATACAAGCATCCAAATACAATGAAAAAAGATTTCTGAAAATTAGCCTGGTACTAAAGCATATGTTGGGGTTAATCCAGTGAATTGTTTGTTCACCTTCCTGAGCAGATCAAACTCTAAAGCATATCACAAAACACAGAAGATTTCCACCAAGCCAGGAATAGACTTGTTTTAACTGAGGTGGAAGATCCAATCCACAGACTTTCAGTAGTTGAAATAGTTATTAGGAAAAGTAGGTTTGACACTGGCTCATTTCAGTGAGATGGAATAAAACGAAGGACTGAAACAGAAGAGAAGGAATGAAAGAGTGTCCAACAAAAAGGGGGAAGAAAGCAGATAACTGGAGCCTGCAGGCTTCATTGGCAGTGATGAAGGCTGATGAGCTGGATCTGGGTGCTCTGCCTATGCTCTCTACTCTCTAATAATGCTTGATAGCCCATTGCCAATAAATAATTTGACACACACAATATCTCATCTCACACTTTGCAAGACATGCAGGGGTGAAGACATCTAAAATTAGCATGTACTTCACATTCATTTCCTATTCCTWAAAAACCACACAGAATTAACACCTGGTTCAGTGGAAATGATTGTGCTTCGATCTTTCCACTCTAACTTTTGAGTTGCTCCATTTGAGAAGTAACCTACACTTGCACTGTGGAGGAGAGCTTGTGTTAGATAAACTCGGGCAAACCTTTTTTCTTTCACATCTTGAAAGTGCAGGGAGCTCAGCAKATCAAATCTATTAGATCACTGTGAAATTTAGGTGTGAAGAAAGTGTAAGTTGTTTAGTTCCTGTTTCCAGGCTTTTGTGTTTGTAAGGAACGAGTATATGTTCTGTGAAATGTTGTAGAGTGTGGTGGAGTATTTTGCATCACCAAAAAAACCCAGTGAGGTTTGACTTTAACACCAACCAAAATGAAGGGAAGAAGGAGGGGGTTCACTCCTTTCTTTACACTTTTATATAACAGCATGTAGTTTAGGAGGAACACATTTGCATGGATGTGGAAGACAACACTATGATAAATCCCTTCCTCTTCAGARCTAAAAATTGGCATGTAAAACTGAAACAAAAATAACTATAAATATGAATGTGTAAGCAAAGTAACAAAGGTCTTGCTAGAGTAGAGAAAAAGTCATGTACCCCATAGTGCATAACGAAATGCAAATGACCAGTATGCAAGGAGAGCAGAAAAGCACTTTTTTTTCCTCCTTCACTATGGAAGCAGAGTATTTATAAATAAACAGCATAAATTGTTAAAAAAGCATTGYTAAAGGCATGTCCTTAAGCTAAAAAAGTTATATGCCACCTAGAACAATTTTTACAATCTGCAATGAGAAATTAGGTGATGACAGTTTATCCTCATCGTGCACTTCTTAAAATGCACCTTCTGGCTGGTATTTCTTGCAGTCCTGGGTAAAGATTTTGTTTTGTCAAAAAAGGCTCAGGTGTCATTAGCCTCAGGTGCTGAGTACTTTTGTAGACAGGAAAGTGTCACTAGATTTTCTGGGTGGAATGAAGCCATCAAAGGCTTAGCAGAGAATTTCTTCAGTAGGGATGAACTAAGTGTATAATCATACAATCACACAAGTTATCTTAGCGTGATCACAGTGGTTGGCTGCACTGGACTAGTCCTGTATAATCCMGTGACACTGATAACTAAGAGAAACATGGCACTACTAATACTAAACACACTGACAAAATTCTCATAGAATGGTTTGGGTTGGAAGAGATCTTAAGGATCATCTAATTCCAGTCTCACAGCATCAGACAGGGATGCCATCCACTAGATCAWGTTGCTCAGGCCCCACCCAACCTGGCCTTGAACACTTCCAGGGATGGGGCATCCACAACTTCTCAGGGCAATCTGTTATTTTCTGCATGTTTCCTTCAGCCTTCTATCACTGTTGCTGTGAGTTGTTTCTGAGGTCCTGAAACACAGACTGAAAATAGAGCTGGTTCCAGCATTCATTCAGGATGTTGCACCTAGGTTTCCTCAAAAAGCTGTCTTCCTTAAAGAGAAATCGAAAATGAACCTAAATTAAATGAGAAAAAAATATGTCTAATTTCTTTCTCTCCTACCCTGAATTCACACCCATTTTTGCACATGTTGGGCTGCACAGAGTGGGAAGTATGGATATGAAGCCACCTCTGCAAACATTCTGCTCGATGGTGTCCCAAAGCACTGGGTGCTGATCCTGGTGGAGGCAGCAGGAAGCTTTGTCTCCCTGTGAGCTGGTGGAGGGTACTGAGACATGCAGAGGGAAGGAATTGCTTCCAGGAGAAACTCTGGCACTGTAGGGCACAATCCCTACTGCCAGGACTTCTGCCAAAGAGCTCAAGACACCGAACATGACACATTTCTGAGTCACCCAGCTGCCASCATTTACAGAGCACCACAGATTCCAGCAAGATGAGGAGCATTTTATGTTCGATAATCTCAGTTTTTTGATAAATGCTCCTTCAGAAAACCAGAAGACTCAACATGAGTCCTACACAGGGTGCCAGACCCAGAGTGATCCCAGCTGATGTGAAAAATCTTCTCATCTCCTTGCTGACCTCAGCTCTCAAATTGCCATTGTGCAATGGTTTCATCCTAAACACCCATGTGCCTGTTTTCTTTCATTGAGGCTCAGGGTGTCTTGGGTTACCTCTGGTACAATTTCCACAAGGGTGAGAACAAAGTGCTGTGGTTGTTCATCAAGCTCCTTTGAAAGGTGGTGGAAATRGGCAATAATGGCCACACTCTCACTGACCTTGATCTAAACTGATTTCATATCTTTGAAAAGGATCAGTGGTGTTAAATGATGGAACAATTCAACATRTCTCTTCCTTTTCTCAAATATAATGCTACAAAACTCTAGCTGGAGGCAATTAGAAACAGTGCTATTAATCAAACTGCGTTACTTCCTAATACTATAAATACTTACTAATTTTTTTACTTTCAAATTGAACATGTCCTCCAAGTATGGTAATTACTGAAAAAAGTGGTCTAAATTAGTTACTTACAATTAACCACGTGACTTTTTTATTTTTAATATCTTCACATTCTTCTTATCAATCTATAGGTTCATCTTTAGCTTCTTTTGTTAATTAAGTGACATTTCAGAGATTTTTTTTTTCCCATTTGACCTCTTACATAAAATCTATCATACTTAATGAAATGTACAGTTCTCTTTCAGAACCCTACCTTTGTTTTAAGTGACATTTTCTTTCTTCTTTAACAGGTCAGGAGAGTGACTTCCTTGCTGTTCTCTATGACTATCCTTCAGCAGATATAAGCCAACCWATATTTCATGTAGGGGAAAAACTACGTGTGCTATCAGAGTAAGTTGATCAATTTAAATCAGGTTTCATTACAATTYAAGCAAAGCTCTGTTTTATGCACCTGGCCCAAACTGGATGCAGTTCAGCAAAATGAACTGAGTTCAGAATTTTCAAAGAAGGATGCTTAGCCAAAGGGTAAATTTCCATGTAGTTTAAGTATTTGGGATTACAGACTGTTCTTTCATCCTTAGACTTCTCTTAGGTTTCTCAAGCTGGACTCAGACTCTGTTCTGAAATAAGACTCAGAAGAGAATTCTGCTTTGAAAAATAATTATGAGGAAGTATTCCCCAAATGTTATTGGAAAACAGAGTAAGAGCCAAAATAGTTTGAATAAAAAAGGGAAATCATTCTGAATTTCTTTATGTCAAGTGTGTCTGTCATTTTCTCTCTCACCCTTTTTAATTTAACAACTCCATTATGATTAAGTTTTAGAATTTCATCCTGATTTAAGGCAAATCAAACAAAAATAAAATAAAAGGGGCTCTTTTCCCCCTCATTTTTTCTTTTTTTTAATTGACTCTGCATTCTCTTAGAGGGGAAAAAAAGAAGTCAGAGATGTCCCAGACAGTTCCACTCAAAAAATGTAAGAACCCCAGAAGGCAGCAGACTTAAGAGCACTAGTTCAGACTGATCTTGAGCATAGTACAAATATTGCCAGACACAAGAATGAGCACACCTCCTGAAAAATGGAATCCAGCAGCCCTGATATTCCTCTATGTACAACTTGTATCAGCACACAGTGACCTCCTGGAAGTTACTCAGCCYCACAGCCACTGTTTGGCACTGCTCAAAATGAAACGAAAGATTTCATTTYTGCAGCTGGTGGAGCAGATGGATTCAACAGGAGACTGACACATTAATAGCAGAGAAATCCTCTAAGGACTAAACTCATTTTCAAAATTCTCAAGCAGATAGTGAAATGGCTGGAGGAGAGAAGTGTTCAAGAGAAGCATTATGGATGACTGATGAATTCTCAGACTCTTCTCCAGGCCATCATGACCTGCAGTGGCATTTGTCAGTCACACAATGACTGCATTTATGTCCTGCTGACAGTGCTTTCCTGCCTCCCTGAACCTAGAGGTCCCAAGGCTCAGACAATACTACCAGATAAATTTTTTGCTGATGGAGAGTTCCCCTAAACCAGGGGAATTCTTTGGTAGCTTCTGGCAGCATAAACCTTGCTGCTGTTTGCAGAACATAGAGGATGTCATACAACAACTGCTCCAYCTTGGAAATTCCATCTCACAGCCTCACTCTCAGCTTCCATCAGCTGCAGGACCTCACCCCTCCCATGGCTGCCTACACCCATATCRATGGGAATTACATGTATGGCATATCATGTGCATACATGTGCTTCAAAGCATAACCTCCTGCAGGAACAGCTTCTAAAAGAACAGGCTTTTGCACCAGAAGTTTCTGACATTTTTTGTGCAGTGATCAAGGGCTTCTCCTGATGGATAAGTAAGAGCCAAAGCATGCCTTGATGGGAATGTTCCTCTTCCTGTTTTGAATCATGAGCTTGTTCACAGAAGACAAGACAATCCAACGCTCAATGCAAACCACAGTGCCCGAATGCAGGACCTGTTCTGCCCCGCTGGGGTACGTTCTGATGTCAGCAGGAATTGTTTGCCTGCAGCCTCTTCCTGCTCATAAGCTGTAATTCYTTTTCCCAAATCATTCAAAGAAACAAAACACAGTAAAAAAAGAAGAGCAGCACAGAATAATCAGAGCACAAGTGATGAGGAGTCACCAGAGCGAAATCAGCATGAGCAGGCAGCACCTTCTTCTTTTCCAACAGCAGCTTCTACCAAAGTCATGATGTGCAGTGAAGGCTGCAGGCAATCAGAACCACCAGTGCTGCCAGGAACAGGATGTATGGAATGGAAATGGATACAGAAATGCAACTCCTCAGATATTTGTGACTGCTCTGGGTTGGCAGGATTAGAGAAGCATCACTGGCCCAGTGTCTCGCTCTCCACACTGGTCAGGCACCTTTCATTTCAACTGCATTTAGCTGGCAGTAGTCACACCAAATGTCCTCCAAGATTCCCCCTAATCTACATAATTTCTGTAATTCCTGCCCCAGGAGACGTGCTTTGGGATTTTTATTCATCATAGGAATTTTTCAGGGTTAATAATATTAAAATTTGGACTGAGAGAGATGATGAGTCTCTCAATTTTTTTTTTAATTGCAATTCTTGTTTCTGTCCAGGAGAATTCTGGGGGGAAGAAAAATAAGACCAACATAACCTAAAATACTTATTGATAATTTGATTCCAGCTGGAAAACCAAACCCAAAACTTGTGGGGCCCTGAAATTTCCAGCTCTGGGCAGTAGATACTTCCATTTTTCCCTCAGCACAGACATTCTGGACCATGGTCCCAGCAGCTATAACTCATGACATGTAACCTAAATGACTTCAGCTCAGCTGTTTTGACACACACTGAGCCTCTAGTCTGCACTCTGGGCATTATTTTAGGAGTATTTATCTGAACATCCACAAAAGCAGCATTCAAACACAGGACATTATTACTTGGATTCAAGCTCATAAAGTGAAGCTGGAGAGAACCCATCAATCATCAGCATCTTTGCACTGTGACTAAAGCTCTGCAGTGTCCCTGTGAAAATTCTTGGTACCCTGTCTGTCTGAAGGGATTCAAGAGCCAAAGCCAGCATTCAGAATCACAGCAATAACCTAAGATATACTGGGGGAAATACTTATGTCTGTAGCTCCAGCTATGAGGTCTTTTTTATTGGACTCTGGTCTGCCATTCATGGAAGAGAAGGAAAAGAGCAAACGGTGAACGGGGTTCTGTTGGACTGAAAGCCTGAAAGTTCCCAAGCAGGCAGGCTCCATTCCCCAGGAACCTCTGCCCTGATGTTACAGGGCTGTCCAGACACAACACACTCAKCTGTAAACCGAATATCCTGGACACCAGCACAAGTCTAGCTGTGGGAAGGCAGAGCACAGCATGCTTTAACCACTGAGTATTTACCCTTCYTCTTTCAACTACARAAAAATATTTTATTACTTACGTAATATAAATGGAACAAATGTGGCTTATTTCTGTGTCCAAATGTAATTCTCAAGTRGGTTTAGAAATGGGATTACTCTAAATTAAACCAATCTGGGTCCCMTTCTGAATACATAGTTTCAGAAGCACACCCAGAAAGGTGCTAATCTCTATGTCTTCACTAATTTCCAAAATGACGAGAAGCTCTGAAAATAAACATCTAAAATATGCCTTCWCTTGCTTTCACACAGTGAAGGAGGCTGGTGGAGAGTCCATTCCCTTACAACAGGTCGAGAAAATTACATTCCAGGAAAATATGTAGCAAAGGTTTATCATGGGTAAGTAAATGATTTCCCATAGCCTTTCAACACTACATTTATATATATTTTTATACCTCCTCTGATTACTCAGAGTCTTAATCCAAACAATGCCAATAGTGACTGGACAGACAGAAAATTTATTTATTGACAGTCTAAAATAGCTCTTTWGAAAACTGAGAACATCAAATCCACATATAAATTTAGACTAAATGAAAAGGAAAATCCTTCTTTTAAAAGCTGGAAAGAGCCAAAACCACCTCAAACGGCATATAAGATATTTATTATGCTTCTGTTGTATGGACTGATCTCTAACTTTAAGACACTGATAAAGAGAGCCTCTTTAGAATGAATTTTTAATACTCACATAGAGTAAAATTTAAGCTAGGTTTGCTCATGAACAGGCCAAAAAGAACAAACAGACACACTAATAAGTCATCCAAGAATGTAAACTTTCTCACTGGAAGAACTAAGGAAATTTCAGACATTTCTTGTTGCCCTAGACACCACTCAGGAAAAAGAAAAAAAAACCAAAAAAAACCAAACATTAAAGCACACACTTAAAAGTTTTCTGGCAAATGTTTTAATACCTGTTTAGTTTTAAGGATATGAACTGTGAATGTCACTGTGAACTATGCAAGTGCTTAAATTTTAACGTGCTTTTACATCCTCCTGAAACAGAGATGCTTTCCCAAAGACTGGGCACAGATGTGGGGTAATGGAAGCTTCTGTCTGAAGCTTCAATGACAGTAGACTGGATCAAACACATGAGAACAACTTTAAAATAAAATGCCAGTAACTCTAGACCAGCTGAGCAAGCCCAGCTGCATGGTCAGGCACTGGCTGTGGCAAAACACAGCAGTGCACCAAGCTAGGGTGAAAATTTGTAGGACTAATTCCATTTTCCCTTATCCACAAAACCCATTAATTGAAATGGTTGGACTGTTCCCTAGTAGAAGCAAAATAATTGTAACTTATTTGGGGTTTATTTATGATACAATTTGGGGTTAACAAAAATGGTTTAAATGAAAAAGAGAGATTTAACTAATGCCACAGATGTCATTAATACACAACATGGATCTGTCCCCAGTAATTCAGATCAAGGCAGCTCAAACAATTTTGTTTTCCTTATTAAGTCCAAGTATTACTCTTCTCTTAACCTCACAAAGGTTAATGAAATTCAAAACCAGCAAAATTTTCTCCATAAACTGGGGGAATATGCCTGAGCATAGCTGAGAGAATAACTATAGAAAACCACAGCGTTATTTCTGCAGTCCCTTTTCCTGGCTAAGGCAGCACTTTCACAGCCACATGCTGCTCTCTGTTTCACTGGTGTCCAAATTTCAGAATTTGTTTTTTCCTGCTTTGCAGCTGGTTATTTGAAGGGCTGGGAAGAGAAAAAGCAGAGGAACTTCTACAGCTACCCAACACCAAGGTYGGCTCCTTCATGATCAGAGAGAGTGAAACTAGGAAAGGTGAGACAATACAGATTTTCTCTCTCTTGACCTCAGGCATTAACAGTTTTACAGCTCTTCAATAAACTCCCTGTCCTGCTTCATATGGATCAGTCCCAAACCAGAAAAAGTAAATAATGGGAAGGTGAAGGCACCCAGTGCAGTGTGCCAGCCTTCACCAGTCACCTACTGGAAASAGGATGATTGATGGCCATGGAAAGTTCCACGGGCATCAGCACAAACAAGACACAGTTGTTTAAACACCATCATTTGCTTTGGTTGCATGCAAATCTTGTGAGGCAGTGGCAATTTTCAATGAAGGAAAAGTCCCAGTTTTGCCTTGGTCCACAAAAAAATTGATTTATGAAGCTGTAAAATGCACACTTAGTAGTGGGGGTCTGATAAGTGTGTTTCCTATATAAACAGTGGGGGAATCTTCTATTTACTTTTAAAAACAGCAGGCCTTTAATTTTATTTTCCTTCTTTTGCTACATGGGAATTATAATGTACCAGCTTTATACTTTTATTTTCTTCAATGCGAACATAGAAACAGAATCACAGAATATCCTGAGTTGCAAGGGATCCATCAGGATCGTTAAGTCCAGTTCCTGATCCTGCACAGGATATCCCAAGAGTCACACCGTGTGCCTGAGAGATTGTCAAAACACTCCTTGAACTCTCTCAGGTTTGGTGCTGTTACCACTTCGCCAGGGAGCCTTTTCCAGTGCCCAAACACCCTCTGGGGGAAGAATCTTTTCCTGATATCCAACCTAAACCTCCCCTGACACAGCTTCAGGGCTTCATTCCCTTGGGTCCTGTCACTGGTCACCAGAGACACGAGATYAGTGCCTCCCCCTCCATTTCCCCTCATGAGGAATCTGAACACAGCTGTGAAGTCTCCCCTCAGTCTCCTCATCTCCAGGCTGAACAAATCTCCCATGTGCAAGGTTCTTTCTTCCTTTTCTAAGCATCGGAACACATCCTAATATCACAATTCTACAGATAAAAGGGAATAATGGATTATCTGTTCTGACCTCTTGCATACCACAGGCCAATTATTTTCTTAACATCTATATTGAATTCAAAGAAATTTAGAATTAGCATTTAGTCTTTGCCAATAAATGGTGCAAAACATTTCTAAATAAAGAAACAGAAAGATTGAAATGGCCATCTCCTGCCATGACTGCATTTTCAGACCTCAGTTACTGCATTACTCGAAGCTGACTGAACCAGAATACCAGTCTGAGCCTGACCTCCCTATTCATGCAAGGCAAACAATTCCTGTAAAAGCCTATTTCCTTTACTCCATTTCAAAAGATCCCATATCAGCAAAAATAAAGGAAAAGCATACCAGAAATTTAAATTCAACCAAAATCTCAAGCCATGTTGTACCATTTATTATACTTATGTTTATATATAAAGTATACTATATCAGTATGAATTAGGATGGCCACTCAGATTTTTTCAGCTCTTTCTAAAATTTTGGGTAATGGCACTGCATCTTACAGATACCCTGTTCTGCTGAGATACCAAATCAGGACTGCAGCCCTACTATGGTGTCATTTGTTCTTCTCTCTCCAGGTTTATATTCCCTGTCAGTGAGGCACAGGCAGGTGAAACATTACCGGATCTTCCGCCTCCCCAATAATTGGTATTACATCTCTCCACGGCAAACCTTCCAGTGCCTTGAAGACCTTGTCAACCACTACTCAGGTAAAAACAAGTACAGAACAAACATATTTTCCACTGGCAACTGWAAAACTATCTATTAAAGGTTCAGAACAAGAAGTTTTGCCTATGTCCAAGACTTGCAATTGGTGCCACAGAACAAGCAATGGAAAAAGTTTAGGTTTATATATTTTACTTTATTATTTCCTAAATAAAATAGGCTGGCCTTAACAGCACAACTGAAATCAACACAAGAACTCAGCTAAAAAAAGCCAGATAGGCTCTGCCTGGATTGGTACAAGACATTGCAGGGCCATGTCAATAACAGTATTTGGGCCAAACATTAATGTCTAGCCTTTCCCTAGAAAACTWCCAAATGCTACTTCCAAACTTCCAAATGTTTGTAGGTCAGCACAGGTCAGGGATGTCCAGCCCCTCTCAGAGCACACCTAAAGTCAAAGTGTGAGCATGCAAAAATGCTCATCTGYACAGATGCCATGTACCACAGTTCCGGGTTCCAGAGGCAGAGTTTAACCCCTGGCTCACTCTGCTCRCCAAGGACACGTCTGCCATTTATTTATCTGACACATGGAAGGGCTGACAGCTTCAGGGCATGGAATACCAGGTTCTCTGAGCTCATTTCTCTTAGGAGTCACTAAGCACACAACCTTATATGCAGCAAAAAAAAAATTCGGAAATGTTCTAAGCTTCTTCCCCACCACTTTAGAAGAAGAGCGTGGCTGGAATTTATCAGCAGAACTTATAAAAGGAACTCATGCTATTAGCTCAGTTGCAGATTCAGCTGCCACTGTTACTAATATCAATCCAGTGGATGACACCTTTTTCAAGGACAGTTTTCCAGATTTATGGCAATTTCACCGTGCCAGACAAATAACTTGACAAATGACACAATTAAGTKGCTGCAGTTGCCATGCATCATAATGAGAACATTCTAAAATGAGGAAGGAAATTGCAAAAAAACTAATTGCCTAAAAGTTACAAGAGAACAATATGTTCTGTGTTTTAACTAGCAATGGGTACTCTGTAATTTTAAAAGCATGAAGTTACCATACCTGACTATTTCAGAGGTAAAAGAAAAAGTGAGCTGGCCAAAAACTGCACTCATAAACTGAGGAGAAAACTCACATTCACATTCAAAACAAGCAAATTTATATAATTGTTCTTGAAATTTTAAGAGAGGAGTAAGAATTTGGACAGGAGAATATATATATATATATGTGTGTATATATATATATATATATATATATATTTACATGTGAGCTACTTGACACCTTTCACCAATTAAAAAGATGCAAGCAATTGAAGCCTAAAATCTGGGGTGAGACAAAATCCAGAACTTGAAACAATTAACATCTATACTTGAGTTATAGATGTAAGAGGAGACACTGTAAGATTTAGCTCTCCTCCTTCCTCCACCATGAGAAGATAGAGAATTTCACCTGAATTAAGGCTCAGAGCTGTAGAACACCAGCATYCAGCCATGATGTTCTCTACTTGGGCAGAAGAATATCTGTGATGTTCCAGGGGAGCAAGAACAGCATAGAGAGCAGAAACATTGATGAAAGCAACATGTGAACCTCAACTCAATCCACAGCCACCTTCCACAGAAGAATAGGTGCACACACAATCCAATCTGATCTTTTTTACACCCTGATTGCATGGCTGAGACAATGGAGGGCAAAAGCAGAACTCACTGAGAGCTCTGAAAACCTGGTTTAAGTTTCTGCTTTGTCACAAACTTCCTTCTAGTCCTTGAGYAAGTCACTTTGTCTTTCTGTGTCTCAGTTCCTCACTTGTACTGCATGAAATAGACCCAATGAAAAATTAAAAGGCAAAGGTATGAGGAAAGGAAAAAATTAAGCCTTTGTTACTGTGTCCTTGCTGAGAACACACAATTTATTGACTGCTATTACYGATCCAAAATTGTTTATTTGAGCATGTACCAGGGAAAGAAAACAGTAAGCAAAGATTAACTGTGTCTTCATTTCCCTATTCAGAAGTTGCTGATGGCCTCTGCTGTGTCCTCACAACACCTTGTCTTACCCAGTGCACCAACAACAACACCGTGACAAATCCAGTTCCTCCTGTGGTGATGCGGAATAAAAATTTCAGCTGGAGAAACATTCACAGGTACCACACACAGCACAGGYTGCCAGAAACAACAGGGCTGTTTCCAGTCTCAAATATACTTGTACTTGCAACACAGAAGACACAGCTACTTATTTCCTTCTCCTGAAAGCAGATTTAAAGTTTGGGCAATCTGCCAACACCAAGCTAACCCATGAAAAACTAGATTGAGCTGGGCATCCAGTTAACTTTGAAAGAAAGTATATCAAAGCATTTAATCATTTCTCCTATCCAGCTATCCACATATTCTTTGGGACTCCTGAGCCCTTTCACCAGGGGGGAAGGAGTAAGGGCCAGGTCACAAAGCCAATGAGCTCCAGGGCTGCTGATCCATCCCCACGGATCCCTGGCAGGCAGAAGTGGCTCCCCTTTGCCCACACACCCAGGGAGGGTGCAATGAACACATTATCCCAGAAAAAAATCTTTCCTTTCTCAAGACACAGCCCAGTTCACGAGATTTCTAATGTCACAACTGCCACAAGAGAAAGTAGGTCAGGTTTCAGAAGCTGGGGAAACAACCACCCTCAGAAACAAAAGCACCTTTTACTTTTGAAGTGTAAATTTCCCTCCACTACTCTTCCTTCACAAAAATTCATGTGCTTACGAAGGCAAGAAAATTTTGTGCAGTATTGAGGTAATTTTTCCTACAGGTTAAAAAGAGAATATAGATGACACTTCCTTTTCAAGTGCCAGAAAATATTTAGATACTACTRTTGTATTAGATTTTTGAGAAATGCTGACAGAAATGCTGGGTGATCTATGAGGCAGGAATGTTTTTATATAACAAAAATAACATTACTAGGTCTAAAAACTGTTATTATTATCTCAAGAGGCTCAGTCCAAGTAGCTGAAATRGTAACAAAATTTTGTTCTTTTAAAGGCTGGAGGTGACTGAAGATACCAAAAGCACCCTGGCAGCAATGGATGAGTCTTGCCTCAGCTATGGCCTGAGGGAAAGCATCACTTCCTACCTCTCCCTAACAGAGGACGACAATTCTTCTTTTGCAAGCACCAGAAGGAAGAAATCCCARTCTCTCATTTACACAGGCAGCAAGCGTAAGAGCGCCCTTCACTTCCCACCTGCCTACTTTGAGGACTAAATACAAGACAAACAGRAAAAAAACACAAACTGACTAGTTGGAAGAGAAACCAGAGCATCCTGTGGTCCTGAAGTCCTTTGACAGCTGAGAAATACAGCCAGTCCAGCTGGTGACCCAACCCCAGCAGTGCTTCTGCATTTTCTCTTCTAAATGTCAACCAGAAATCTTCTCAAGGGTGCTATCTCAGCCATGGCATATGTTGGGAATGTCCCCAGAGTACCTGAAATTAGAACTGCCTCAAAAACAGGATAAACTGAGATGGACTCTAAGTCAAAATCCAAATGGTGCAGGGGAAGTGCCCAGCTTTGTACAGAGGTGACTGCAAAGGGAAGGACTAACTACAGCTCAAGAACTTAAATTAAGTCTTATTTTGGCATTCTCCACAAGGCTGAAAACCTTCTTTACAGAGCCTGCCTAGGTTGAAAAAATGAGCCTTTTTCTTCTCAAGATGGAATTATCCATTGTCATTGAGAATGGGTCAGAAAGCCATCAATAACCCCAAGAAAATACCTAACACCTGGTATCAAAGAAGTACCTGGTTATAGTGACTCCATACTTACCTTATAGGAGAAAGAACTAAAATCACTGACTTTACAAGCAGCATTCAATTCTCTTGCTGGCAATGGCCTGCAGTGTCATAAAACAATCACAAAATTAGGAATGGGATTAATTTCACTGAGTTCCTGTTCATTCCTGAGATGGGAGTTCAGGCATAGCCAAACATGTAACTCCACTGCTCATGATAAAGCAGATAAAAGAGAAAACAAAGGGGGGGCTTAAGCAAAAAGTAAAATGTGATAACATTGTGCCTAACTTGTAAAGGTTGGCTTGCAAAGGTGTGACCTTTCATGTATACAGGAAAATATTTTAACTTCAACTTCTGAAGTCAGCCACATATTTATGTATAATATTTATATTAATAGCAGCTTTTTAAGCAATTAAAATAAGAGAACAAATCAGTAACCATGGATGTCAGAGATGYTTCCTAATTTCTTGTCTGAAGGGAGTCATGTCAAATAGTATTTACACTTTCCATCAAACCACTTAAGGATGAGAAGGTTTTCTGAAATTTTTTTTTTTTTACATGTATGTACCCTTCTTTAAGTGATAAAAGATTTTCCTTTGAATCTGCCTTCTGATTGCTTTCTAAACCAAGGAATCACTCACACATGAGGGTGTAAAATGCTGCAGCCTATGTTCTCAAGCTTAGATAGTTTCAATCCAATATTCTCTTGTACCTTTTTTTGCACAGATTTGAATAATGAAGGTTTGAAGAAACAGAGAATTGGAGAGGTTATATATAAATATATTTACTTGTAAACAACTCTTAGGAAAAATCTATGTGCTCTTTWAATCTGGCATCATGTCATTTGCACTAGCAAGAAAGGTTCAGGGATCTAAATATTGCCCAGCCTATTTAAGCATATTTCAGAATTTAAAATGATGAATGTGATTTGGCCAGTAAACATTGAACTACAAAAAGCAAAAGAAACTCAGGAACTCTAGGCATTTGTATAATCTGATTACTRTTACTAATAATTAATATTTTACGGTGACTGCGTTTTATCCATGAAATGTATATGGGGAGCATTACAGATGTCTAAGTCATGACTTGTATTTATTCATTAAAATAATATTCAGTAGTTACTTTGTGTTGCTTTTAGAAAAWGGAAAACCTGGTGAGCACTTTTACAAGTACCCAGTCTGGCAATGCCAGTGCCACAAGGTGTCTGATGGAAGGTGACARAAGAATAACAGAGCCCACGCAATTGGCAGCACTTGGACACCCTCTGTGAGAAGGGGATAAGACAGTTCTGATGTTGACAGGTTCAACAATCACAGACCAGCTCAGCCTGAAAAGGAGCTCCAGACATCCTCTGCTCCAACCCCCCTGTTCCAGCAGGGCCACCTTGAGCCATTTGCCCAGGACYRTGTCCAGATGGCTTTGGAATATCTCCAGGGATGGAGACTCCACAACCTCCCTGGGTGACCCATGCAGACACCTGGTCACCCTCACAGTGATGACATGAGAAAGTGACAAAAACTAATTAAATGTGCCATAGGCATGGTGGGATTTCACAGATGGTTATGGGGAAATTCTGTGAGGTCTGGGCATTCTTACAATCAACTGAAAGACTGTATTGGAGACCTTTAGGGAAACATGAGCTTGAAAGGGATGCCAGCCCACAAGGTGATTTTATACAAATCTGACATTACCTACCTGAAATGGTATCAGAAATATAAAATTTGAGTAGGGGCGTAGCAAAACTGGAGTCATTGGGAAAAAAGAAGTAATGGGAGGTGGTTGGCTGGTTTGTTTGAGAGGAAATGAGACTGGTAAAGGGGGACAAAAAGGAGATGGGAAAAGAKGGAAGAAAGGGGATCTAAAGAGCAGCGAATCACCAGGATCAGGAATATTTAGGGTCCATGTCAGACAGCCCTGCACTGCAGTAGTTCCAGAAAGGCAATAAAACTCTTTCCACTATTGCCTGATGTGTCTCCTTGCCCAGGAGGTACCTGGTGTCTTCCCTTGCCCTGGGTGGAAGAAGGCTGGGAATTCTCCTCCTGACTCCCACCAGGAATGCCTGGAGAGGACACCCAACACAGCTGCCCTTTGCAGCCTCCTGTGATCCACACCACTGATCCAGTCATCTACATTAAAACTGAATGGTAAATAAATCAGTTATTCAAAATATCAGTTACTCAAAAGATGAATGCCAGGTTAATGCTCTTAAAACAAGACCATAATCACTGATACCACGTTTTTTTTCTATCATACCACTGAAAGATGAAAAATTTCAAAAAGTCACCATGATAGCTTTGCACTGATTTTGTACAATCTGTCTTCAGATTTGTTCCAAACAAAACCTATTATAGGGCAGACACAGGAAACTCAAAAGCATTTTGCTATTTCAGGTGCACCTTTTCTAGTAAAGGAAGTTTCACACACCACACCTCTCTGCGTGCTCAGGAACAGGATGGTTTTATCATGCATAAAAAGCTGACTTTTGCAGAGCTGCATTGCTTCTTGAGATTTTCCTTCAGAGAAGCTATATCTGGCATATATTCTAAGTTTCACTATTCTTAATCTGTGTGCACCTCCTTTTTCTACAGTAAAATGAAAATTACTCATTGATTTTGGTGTCTTGAAACAAAAGTAAGACATCTTTTTACAGGAGAAGTGAGAAATCTGAGTAAACCAACTTTGGCACCATTTTTTTTTTTAAGAGACCAAATATATTTAAAAGCTACAAGCTACTGCTATTATTGTTTGCTTTTTATTTTACCAGTATATTTCATAAGAAAACTAAATCCATTGTGATGCTGTCAGGATAAATAATTAACACTACTTTGAAATCTGAAATTAACACTACTCTGAACTCAGTGGAGWTCCTGCTTTTGCCAAGACAGTGGTCTGCACAGTCCCAGGAAGAAAACTGTTAAGAACACTAGAAAAGTGGGAAGAATTGTGACACCTGCCTGCTCATCACATGTGCCACTGTTTTTCCATTATTCAGTGTTCTGCTGTAGGAGAAAGAATGAGCTTAATAATTTTTTTTAATAAAATATGTAATGTGGAACTTCTCTCGAGAAGAACAATAAACAAAGAGGCCCCTACATTTCCCTTCCATAACTGGTTCAGCTCTTAAATTGCACTGTGTCAGGGCTCCATCCTCAKCCATGTCAGTAAAGGGTTTGTAACTTCAAAGTAGGATGAAACTAATAGAAAAAGATTCTGCATCTTCCAGCAAATTAAACTCTATGCCAAGGGCTGAGATTCTATGCCTAAAAACCTAGGAACTCTATTGATAATTCCTCAGAATAATTATCTGAGATTTGCACAAAAAAAAACAATTAATGAACAGCAATTTTCAAAACCTTCCCTTGTCTTCCCCACTCGAGTAATGCAACTAAAATAAATTTATTGAGCCGTGGGGATGTAAAAGGCAAGGTACGTTTCCTGAAGCAAGGGCACAGTGAAAAAAAATGAATTACTGCATTAAGATGTCATTATTTTCAAGTCAAGATTTTATTTAATTGGGCCCTCAGCTTCTTGAACCTGGAATTCTATCCTACTGCTCACTGTTCCAAGGCAGCACTGCTARCAGAGATCATTTTGTCCAAGTACCATTTCTGCTGGATAGATAAACCTCSTCTGGTGATTAAGCCTCATTTCAGAGCACACTGAGCTTATCTGAGGCTGTAAAGACTGATGGAAGTCTTTACTTTACAGACTGATTGGTGCTGCAAAAACTTATCTCAGAGTCCTGAGATTCAGCACAGGAAGGCTGTAAGAATATGGATTWCTTGGAGGGATGAGAAAATGGTCTGAGCTGACAGGAAAAAAGCCCATCTGTAAACCGATTTTTACTCTCTGAAACTTGGTTTTTCTTTTAAATGAAACCTGTCACAAGATCCAATAAAAGGACTGGATGCTTTAACATGTGGGAGTTTGGCTCATCAGTTTCAAAGTCTAACAGCTTCTGACCAACAACCATGTTGATGGAATGGAAAACTAAACTGTTGTACCTACAGGTTATGAAACAAGGTTATTTATAYAACACACAGAAACCCACAGTGACGAAAACTGGATTCTTGCTATGAGTAAATCAGACACCAAAGTGCATCTCTTGTACATCCTGGTGAAGTATTCAGCTCCTGGAGATAACAGCCACAGGTGAGATGAAAAATAACTACAGCAATAACAGCCCTGTCAGTGCTGTCAAGGTACGGGTGAAAYAAAACCAGCACCCACACTCTGCCACATCCTCCTCTGTGTAACAACATCCTCTCACCGTGCAGGTGAAGCTGCAGCAGGAAGGGAACTCACCATCAACAATGCCCTCCTGAAAAGGTCTGTCTCTGCTGTCCCTGTGAGCAGGTGGATGCTGGTGACATCCGCCCCGCCGCGATCGGCTCCCAGCGAAACGCGGCCGGGATCGCCCCCGAAGCTGCCGATGTTCTGCTGCACCCACCTCAAAGCTGCCAGCTGATCCTGAAGGCCAGCRTTTCCACTGGCCTCAGCAGAACCTGGGGTAGGAAACAAAGCAGGGCTGAGAAGGAATGAAGCTAGAAACAGTTTAAATGGCAGATTTTTAGCAACTCTGGCAGCTGAAATTTTACAAAACTGATACCAGAGTTTAAAAGTCCAAGGAGGTCTTTGCCAAGGTCATCACTTTATAGACTGACTTAATTTCATGTTTTACTACTCCACAGAGGAGCCCTGAAGGTGCCTCTTTGTCTGTCTCAACGACTGAAAAATAACACTCCAACTTCTGAGCCTCATTAGGACACATCATGGCAGAGAGACTCAAACTCAGGCTTGAGTACACAAGAATTTAGCCATACAATTCTTTTCCTACATAGGTAGCACAATCTTAAAATGAACTAAAAGCAAACAAAAAAAATCGGGGTGTTTGCCAAGTTCTCAAATTGGAAGGGACCCTTAAGAACCATGGGCTGTTTCCCTGGAGTACACCTGATTGTGTGTCCTTCCTACATCCCTTTTACACTCACCCGGCCTGACCAATCACTATAAATCACAACATCTTGAACTCCTTTACACTCTTCAAGATATTACTTTAAAATTTATAATATTTCTGTCTATATCCTTTGAGATTGTCTTATGTCTGATAGAAATCTCATATATATACATGTATATTCATATTTTTGTTAATGTGAAAACAAATAATTAATGATGTGCTTCTCATGCCTAAGTATGATCACTTTCTTTTCAACACCAACAAGGGGTAACCTGATACTTTGATTAATAAAAAACTAATGCTGAAAGCATCTAATGATGCTATCCTGTAGCTAAGCTTGATTTTATGTCAACAAAAGCAGAAATAAGTAATTCCTCCATGGTCTGAGAAAAAGCAGTAGAAAATGATTATTCACTGTCTACTTCTTTTTAATCCACAATGAGCCATTCATTTTTAAAGTTTTAAAATACTTCACATTTAAAACTTGGAAAAAACCAAAAACCCACAGGATAAAACAGAAAGGCCGTGAATAGAAAAACAGCTGAAACTATTTGTTTCTTCCWTTGCCAAGACCAAACAGTACAAGTTTAAAGTAAGGGTAGGGTCAGAAACCAGGGAATCGAAATTAACAGAGAGTGGAATAAAAAGCTGCCACTTCATGTATAGGTCTTGGGCAAAGAGCAATTAAAATGTAAAGTCCTTTGCATTGTTGTAATAAAATACTGAGGTATCAAATACTGAGGCATGTACGGTTTACACAACAGAATACAGAGGAGAACAAATTACTGGTAATGTTGCAGGGCTTAGAGATGCTCACACTGCAACAGCCATTTTTATGAGCACCCTCTCAATAGGGCAGCCAAAAAATGGAATGGCCAAAAAGACTACGACCTATAGCTATTGTTTCAGATCATCAGTCCAAGCCACACCAATGAGGCAATGGAGGAAAAGCTTTCCCTGCTTAATTTTTTGAGATTTTGGTTGGTTTTTTGCTTGTTTGGGTTGGTTTTTTTTTTTTTTTGGTTTTTTTTTCCAGTTTGTTCTGCACACCAAGACCAATTCCCATAGCTCTCAGTCCAGCAATAAACTCACTCTTTAAAAAGAAAATGTCATTTTAAGGGCTTGTTCCACCCCTATTGAGACCACTCCAAAGGAAGTGAAATCATGGAATCATTCAGGCTGGAAGAGACCCTCAAGATCATTGAGCTCAACTGTTAACCCAGCACTGCCAAGTCCACCACTAAACCATGTCCTCAAGTGCCACATCCATAGCTTTTTAAATATTTCCAGGGATGGTGACTCCACCACTGCCCTGGRCAGCCTGTTCCAGTGCTTTCCAATCCCTTTGGTGAAGAAATATTAATGTATAGATCCATGTAAATGTTTTAGCCACACAATCTGCTTTGCTACCAGTATATTAAACAAAAATACCTAATAGGGAAATACAACCAGTTCCTTTTTCCTGGTAAAACCCACAACTGGGTTGTGAAATGTACCACATTGGGGAACAGAGGCATGCATGGACAGTCATAGGAGTTAGMCTGAATGAAACATGTCTGCCAGGAGTCCTTTCCACTGCCTTTTTGAAGGAAAAGATCACATTGCCAAGGACCACAGGACACTGAAAAGAAGCCAGARTCCTTGTGTGCTTCCTTCTGTTATTACTGAACAGGAGAAGAACAATAGTGCTAAATTAAAGCATGAAAATCATTGTGGTTTATATGACTTCATGGAATATTAAAAGAATGAAACCTAAAAGCACAACTGTCTTCTCCATATTCTTTCATCCATATCACTGGCAATTCATCTTAATTTTTCTGTAGGCAAAGCAAGAGATGAAAGCACTAATAAAAATGTGCATCACTTTTTGCCACATTAATGGGTGATAGCAACTTAATTTAAACATCTTTTATACTTAAAAGAAAAACAGCTCTTTCACTTCTTGCAAAAGCCCTGCCACTGAGAGACCAGAACAATTGTAGAACTAACAAAAACTTGATCCAAGCAAAAAGAAATATTTCGTTTTCACTACTCTTCAATTCCCCAAAAATCCATTTAACTTCTTCCTGTCTAGTTTTGCAATTTATAGCAAATCAGCTTGAGAGGATTCAGCACTTTGCTTAGTTGGACAATGAAACCAATATTACCAACAAGTCCATACTTCTACTTCCAATTGTAGGGCCTTCTAACAGTCGTGCTGCTAATGTCCCCACMGTCCTAAGTGTGAACTCCCTTTCAACTCAAGATGTTTTATGATTCCAGAACTGTACGATTTTCTCAAATACACAGCAAGGACTTCCCAAAGGGGAAGAGGCCAGGAAAAATGCACTTTTCCTTGACCTCAACCTCACAGTACAGAGAAGCAGGAGAAGGCTCCCCAAAAGGCCCTGCATGTAATGAACCACCTCTCTCTGAAGGAATCCCAACCACACACACCACACCCATGTATTGACATTTTGGGACATGCAGGCAGAACCCTGTGAGAAAGACTGAGGAATTTTCCTGATCCCTAAATAATCATATAAATAATCATATAAATACTGCTACATCATGTTCAGCCCAGGCAGCAGTTTCCACTCAGGAAGAAACCCAGGTGAGGTTCCCAGGGTGGAAGGAGGGAGGTGGGTGATGTGTGGGCAGTGCTGCGTAATGGAAGCTCCCACAGCTCATATCCACACTGCACTTGGCTCGAGACAAAATGAAATGATGGTATCACTTTCATAAACAGTGGGTTTGCACTGATGAAAACAGTGATTTTTTTTTCTCCCAGATACAACTATTGCCAACTTCCTATCTAAATGTGAAAGGAGCTTTTTATGCCATCTCTCTATTTACAGACTGAAAGACAGGCTTTGCTGGGAGTGAGCTCTGAACAAAATAGTAGACAAAGCAGGGAAACAATAACCAACAGCTGCATCTATAACCCCAAACTAGGCAAAATCCACCCAACACCACTAGCAGCAAACACTCAAAAGAATCATGAGGCAGAGTTGGTCAGATATTTGCAAACATGGGAAATATGAACTCTTAAAGGTTATAAATGCATTTAAATGCCCATTGAACAGACCAAGGGTTGCCACCAGACTGAAAGAGACAGAGTTCCACTTCCAATTGCTGCATTTYCTCTCCATGGCTCTCTACCTTAAGTTCCTCTGTCCCAGGCAGAAGTGAAAGACAGTAAAGTGTTCCCTATTTSCTTAAACAGGCAACTCTAATAAAAGGCAAAATAAAAAAAAAACAATACCCAAGACCAGATGGCACAACCACAGAGGTTTAGGGAGACTGAACAYGAGTTTTCATGCATACACGCTACTTTGAACAAGGCAAAATCCTGTTTGTAGTGGGAATTTGCACTGTTTTCAATAGCAATTTGTATTAGGAGGCAAGAGGAGAGCAAAAATGTCCCCAAAAAATGGGGAAGGGCTGCAAACACAGAACAGGCAAATGTTCAGTCACATCCAGGACAGCAGATTCAAGTTAAATGTGGCAAGTCCTTCAGAGAAGTCAGGCTGAATTGCTGAGAAAACAACCAACCATCTTTGTACCATACTTTTCATCCTCTCACATCCTTTTTCCCATGAACTGCAGTTATCTGTCTCTGCCTCTTGCCCACTCTGACACGGGCACAATACAGCATCCTCAAAATTTTATGGTTGGAACAGCTTGGAAGCTGGAGTCACTGAAAACCATACCCACAATGGCAGGCCACTGAAATTAGCAAGAATTTTGATAACTAATCTATCTCCATGTGTGTTTGCAAAGCCCATATCCAGAATCTCATCTGCAATCACAAGTCTAGCCAGTGCTTTGATACAGACACTTGGGCTTGTGTTGCTGTCCCTGTTCCCAGCCTCTCCCCTTTCTCTGCAGATCAAGTCTCCACTATTTCTCAGCCAGATACACGTTTCTCAACTTGAAAAATAACTCACAAAAATAAAAATCAGGAACAAAAGTGTTACAGAATGCACAGCTGTGTTTGCTCTGTAAATCCATGACTTACCAGTGCTCAGGAAGCCAAAGACACCGACGCGGTAATTCGCTGTCACGACGATGACGTTCCCAATGGCAGCCAGGTATGATCCATCCAGGGTGGCCTTTCCCTCCTCAGCATTGTAACTCCCTCCATTGTGGAAGAACAGCAACACTGGCATGTTTGTGACCTGCCAGGACAACAACCACGTTAATATTCCTGTAGCCAGTTGCTGTGCTAGGTCACTGAGGAGAACAAAAGCACCTTCCTCATTAACATCATCTGAGCCATTTACAGCTCTTTAACAGTGACCATAAAGAGGGGATATCTCCCTTTCTATCTGTRATTCAAGGCTTCTTGTCCACAACTGTCCACAAATCATCTGCAGTGACCTAAATAGCATTTAAGAGGGCACAATCTACTGTATGAATTAGATGAAACAACACCATTGTGTTCCACCAGCCAACATCTTTAGGCCAGCTCCTGCTGCCCCAGCCAGTGAGCATGTGATGTGCTTGTCTTTGCTTTACACAAGCATGCAGGAAAAGTTCAAACAAGTGGGAAACAGGAGAAGGAAAAGGCCTGTTGGGTTACTCCATCTTGAACAAGACTAACTCATAGCTGTGCACGTGCTCTCTAGTCTTCAGCACTCAAATATTTGTCAGTCTCAAAAATGTCACTTGATAGTGATATTCATAATACTCTCTAGTCCTTTAGRGCCCATAGAAATTTTCCCCTAGCAGATATATGGAGGGATTCTGCAGAACAGACTTCACCTCTGCACAGAAGAGACTCATATCTCATGAAGGACAGAGAGACTCTGCCACAAGAGCCCAGCAGGATTCCTGAGATGGCAAGGAATGGGATTTCATGGTATCACTCCTTGCAGAGTTTTGGCACAGAAACAGAAGCTTTTTCCCAACACAGCACCAGGTGTGAACCCTCTCTGCACACACAGCAGCCAGGCTGCTGCTGCTGCATGAGCAGCAAAAAGGCACAACAGCCCCAGGACACCTCAGCAYTCACCAGCAGGTTACAGGTCTGCCAAGATGACACTCAAAAGAAATATCCTTTAGTGAACATATGCGGGGGAGGGTGGTTTGGTTTAATCCTTTTCTTTTATTTTTTCTTTTTCTTTCCTGTAGCAGCATCATACACCTGAGGTTGGTTGTGCCTTCACCTAGAGGGCAATGGGTTCTTTTGCTGTTATTTTCTGGATGGAGCTTAGCTAAACACAGCAGCCCATCTGTTCTGGTGAAGAACGTACTCAGTAAAAACACAAATGGCTGTGTGGGAGAAGCAGMAGAGCAGTGATGGCTGCAGCATCCTGCAAAATTACAGGTTAGCAAACAAACTACCCTCAAGTGCCCTTAATTTGCACACAATTGTGTGCACCTCTTGCTTATCTTCCTGACGAATCACTTCAGGGGATTCTTGTAAACATGACAATGTTGCCAAGAGAACATAAGAAATTACAAGCATTGAGACATGTTGTTCTTTCTCATGAACTTCTGAATTGAAACTGCCAAACTTGCAGTGCCTTGTCCCTGATTCCATTTCTGCACTGCATGCAGCACAGAAAAAGATGGGGGTGGAGAAAAAAAAATGCAATAATCTGTTTTCACATGGAAATTCATTCAGAAATAGACCCACACTGAGTTGTGTCAGCTAAAAAGGTATTAACCATTATACTGAGCCTGCTCTGCCTCCTCAGCTCAGCACTGTTAAGCCTGAGTTTCACACTGAGCATTTCCCGCGTGTCCACAGCCTCCACAGCACCATGACCTCCAGCTAACCCACAAATTGCATACTGGATTATTTTGAGTGACCTTACACAATAAARAGTTCAAGAAGGTCAAGGATGGGCAGTAAAATTTAGAAATGGCAAACCAAAGCCATTTGCAACATCTGCAACAGATATGGAGCAATTCAGGGGAAGATACAGCACTGGGACTGTGCAGAGCCAAGTGTCTGGATGTAGCATTCCCAATTCTRGTCTGCACCAAGCAATGGGAAGCCCAGAAGCTCCATCATGTTCTCATGACTGCAGGGGCTTAGGTCCCATGTGCAAACCCTAACAGGGGAATGAAATTCCACTGCCACCAGGAAGCTGCAGGTCAGCTGCAAGTCTGAAAGGCTTCATAATGCTCACAAACATCTTCTYCATCACAGAATGACAGAAAGCCTTGGAAAGGATGGGGCCTTGGGGCCATCTGGTCCAACCTCCCTGCTCATCCTTCTGTAAAACACCTGATGAGCTGCTTGGCAGGGACAGATTTAAACTTGACCAAGACAGGCAACCTCCAGTGCTTTGCCTKYTGCACAGGATTGATCTGTAAAGAAYTGAGTGCCATGGGGATGATGCACTWAGGATGGGAATGTGCAGGAAATGGAGTAAGAAGAGAGAAGGTTTCYATTCCTATTTAATGGACATTTTAAAGCCTTGATCTTACAATTGAACCCTYTCTAAATAAAGGGAAAGCACAGCTTTGCTTTGCTAGTGTGACAGGTGGTGATTATTATAGGTGGAATAAAGTCAGAAGTGCCAGTTTGACTGTGGCAAATGGTTTGACTATTTGACTGTAGCTATGCAAGGAAAATTATGTCATTCACCTTCTTCAGTGCTTGACWCTTTGAGAATCCTCTGGTGTCAGGCAGCAGTCCCTGCACAGTGCTCTTTTTGAGGCTCAAAATGCTCTGGAATGACCTCTGCATTCGCTGCTCTCTGGGAGATTTTATATTCCATATTTACTAGCTAATTAAACTTTCCATGGGCTGAAAATACATAACTAGCACTCTCTGTATGTGAGCAAAAAATAGAACTTGCCACAAAAAAAAGACAGGAAAATGCAATGCCTTCTGTTCCCRGCTACTTCTGCAAAACCAGAAGTTTTAGTTCTCTCCTGGGCTAGACTTTAGTTCTCTCCTGGGCATGTGAAACTGATTTTCTTGATTGGAGCTGCTTCTACCTTACACATCTACAAAAGACAGAGAGAGTCAGTTCACAGGACTGACAAGAAGAGACAAGCCTATTTAGTCTGGTACAAAATACAATGCTTTCAAATTAACTGCCTTGAAAGCAGCTCTTAAGCGTAGATGGCAAACTGCCTGAGACAGTGACCTGATGTTTTCAATAAGTGGTGACAGCACTCAAGGCAAAATGACATTTTTTGTGCTGCAGGGACTGCTGGTCACTCTGATGATTAAAATGAGACTCTCTGCAGCTGTCAGATKGCTAAAGCAGCTCTTTCCAGACATGTAGCATGACAGATTTATGAATTTCTATTACAACTACCATCATCTTCTGAAAATTACCAGTACTGTGGAAAGAAAAAGTTCTTGTCTCTGAGCCCACCCTTCAATGGGATTCACATGTTATTCAGCATCTTTATCCCCAGCCCCTCCAGGGTTGGTCAATCATTTTAGCTTGGCTTTAACTTGAAGCTTTCTTTTGTATCTGCTTAGAATGAAAAAAACAAGAACTTTCCAATATCAATTCCTCATATTTGGCCCAGTCATTTTTGAAACACCTATTTTTAAACTCTGTGAGCTGGCCACAAATCTAGCATTGTTTGCCACCCTTGTTTCCCAACAGACCTCCCACAGATGTCAACTGAGGAACAGTAAAGATAAAGGGGAAAAAAGCCATCAGCAGCTCCTGACTGGTGGCAAGTGCTGATGCATTATTGTCTCCTGGACAGATGGTCTCCTYGCAGGAGCACTGCCATCTCTGTCCTTAATTTCTCCTCCTTTGCTGCCACCTTCTTCCTGTGCTTTGTTTCCATCTCTGTCTCTCTCTTATTTCTAGTTTTTTAGAATGCTGGCCTCCTAGTTACCCATCACAGCTCATGGAAAGCCTGTGGGAAAAACCCTCACAGCAGTAAAAAACATCAGAGTGCCTAATTTCACTCTGCAGGCGTTGTGAACAACTCAGAAAAAACAACCATTCACACCAATTAAAAGTGCTTCGAAAAGAGACAATACTCAGCTACAAAAAAAAAAATCAAATTTTAGTTTAACTGCATCTCTTACTTACAGTGGAGGCAGGAACAAAGATGTGCAGATACAGACAGTCTTCACTGACTGACTGTGACGGGGCCTCTCCATCCCCTGGCTGCCAACACGMTGCCCTAGAGACACAGATGGACAAAGCTACAATAAAAAAGGCTTCTACTCTCCTTCCACTGATGCTACTTCATTATATTTTGCTGCATTAAGGTTACAAAACCTTTGAATCTGCAGATCTCAATTACATTTCAAACAGTGCCCACCAGTGCATTAGTAACAACGATGTGGATTTGTTAGCACACACGTCATGCATTGTATTTGTGTGTCTGGAACCCTTCCTCAGAAACCCTGCCTCATTCAAAAAGCTTAAAACTTGAAAATATGCTTTCAAAAAACCTCACACTTTCCATAAACTGCACAACATTAGCAYCAGCTGCAAGGGGAGCAGGACTGGGGGTCGCAGGCACAATCTCCCCTACTGCTGCCTGCATACTTACAAAATCCACTCTTTTGCTGAAATGCTGGATATTTATTTTAATTTCCAATTATCCACGGGCTACATAATTTAGATTTATTTTCTAGTGGTCTATGTGCTACATTTCTTTGTGTTTAATTTAATTTCTAATGGTCTGTGAAAAAATATGATAAGTAAAAAACTGTAATGCATTTTTAAAATCTCTTTGCTCTAAGCATCACAGCAGACCATTAACAGTGCCAATTAATACTAAAAGTACCTTTTCAATGGGAATTCAGCAGCCAACCATGTAGAGAAAATGATTTTCTGGCCATCACCTGAATAAGGTTGATCTGCTCATGTATATAAAACTTGAATCAAGTGGATGATTTTTGCTGTTCAGTGACAAGCTCATTTGAAGCCAATTCCTTCTATTTCCCAGCTATACCTATACCACACAATGAGTTGCAGAAAAAACCTCAGAATGTATTAGTGAAGAAGCCAAAAGAGGTTTTGGAAAAKATGGTAATATCTCAGGGAATTATTTTTAAATTATCGTTTTTAATGTCCTTGTAAAATTCTGTTTCTAAATGTGTGAAGAAATTACTGGAAAACTATAAGCAAAAGGACCAGGCTTAATAGAAGTCTACATTTTTTTTTCCATAAGAGAGATTTCTAGGCTGATGATGTCACTCAACAACTTTTACATTGATGTAGTGAAGCATATCATCCCCAACTACAACTGCTAAAGCCATTTTAGGCAGACAAAATAMAAATTCCCAGGTAGGAAACCTGTCAGGACAATAGGTTAATATTGTAAGATAATATTAACCATATTATTGAAGATAATATTAACCATACAGCTTTCCACAGGAATCATAACCCATGATTATGGCTTTTTTTCTCCAGCTCCCAGGAGAAAGGCTGCCACCTGCTGCAGCAAGTCCACAGCTCTTGCAGCACCTGGAGRCTCCAATAGCTAGCTGGGKTTTTAGGTTRGGTTGGSTTGGTTTTGGTTGGGTTTTAAAGTTTTTTTTTAATCAGGTCCAAGCTAAGAAATAAATATTTCTCTTCCATCAGTAATGGCACTGTGGCAATGKGAATTTCTTACATACAAATATTGAGCAACATCAGTACAGAATCCTGAAAAAAATCAACAGTTTCTATACACAGAGTGAGGTCTCTGCAATTCTCCAAGCATAAATTCAAATAACTATTTTTTTAACCTTAAATGAATAATAGAAGATAATGACTAAATTCTTCATTGGGCTAAGGAAGCACTGTGAATTTAAGACAGGAAAGGATTGACTAAGGTYCATAAATCATTYTGAAAATCTCAGCMAGGATGTTCTTGGAAACCTGAGSTCTTCAAGGGGAGATAACAGAGGCWGGTGGGTCTAACACAGCCCCACAAGACACCCCACTGTGGCTCAGACACCARGAGCTGGTGCTGAGTGTCTAAAATCACATCTCTGCACACCTGAGGAGACAAAAAGCCACGTCCCCTCCATGCACACRGGGCTGGGGGTGCTGTGGTCACACTGTTCCCACCTCCACAGCTCAGGTGCAGCCTGAAGGACGAGATCACCAAGGACCAAACACACTTGAAACTCCCCAAACATTTGCCTTTTTACAGTTTTTGCACAGAAGAGATTGATTCTCTGGGTCCTTCAGCCTGATCTCCTGGATGTTACTGGGCAGAGAATTTCTCTGTGAGGCACACAGCTTCTGGTTACTTCAGTGTTTAAGTGCCCCTGTTTGATTAGATGTTTACAAATTTATTGCTCAGCAGGAGGAAAACATATTTTTATAAATGTAATAAATAGTGTAAATACTATTCAGAATGAAAAAGGACTGACAGCAGGCAGCTGGTGTGGAGTTTTCAGAGATTCAAGGCAATGGCGCGAACTGGAATTTGCATCTTCTCTTGAGGTACTTTCATGCTTTAACATAGATGAAGAAACTATTTTTTTTTTTGCTAATCCAAGCCTCAAAATTTCATCTGTACTCTGYTGGTTGCTTTGCAAGAAAGGACATGAATATTGTGGTCATCACTCCAGCAGTTTCACTGRATGGACAAGAACTCCTCCAGATGACCACGAGGGTTCCTTACCGAGCCTCTGTGGCATTCCAGCTTTCCACCCAAGCAAAGGGCTCTGGAGGGCTGAAACGTCTCTCTCCAAGGGGTGGGGCAGCRTAAGGGATCCCCAGGAACTGGCTGATGTTTCTCCATTCTGAGCCAATGTGGATCACCTGGGATTTGCCYGTCAGATATCCATGGGATGGGATAAACACAGTTGGGGTTGAATCYGACTCAGAAATGGGCAGGAATAAATCTGTCATAGGGGGAACAGAGGAAAAATAATTTGCTTTTTCAGGTTAGCACCATTTCAAAAATGAAAATTAGTCCCATTTCCCCTAGTTTTAAACTGTTATGTGTTTATTTCTTTAAATGAAACATAGATAAATTTGTGTTATTATTTTCCTATAAAATAGATCATTAAAACACAGTTAAGTGATACCTCCTGCTATTTCTCTCCTAAAACAATGTATTTGATAGGCAGGAACAAAATTCAAAGTCATGGGACTAAAACCAAACCTGTAAGGAACAACGAACACCTAAGTCTAGCTTTTATGTCTCAGTTTGTGATTTTTTTCACTTGACAATGAGAAACCCTTTTTCTCTTGTGGAGTTTCAACCTAGAAGGTTCTCCTTGACTTTGCAGAATTTCAGTGAAAAAGAACCTTTTCTTTCCTTCCCCCTTATTGTTACCTGGGTTCTATTATCTCCAATAAATGAAATAATCAGTATTACATAAAAAGAAAGCAATCTCTTTAAAAATCAAGGGGAATAAATCTAACAAAACATAGTGTCAAATTAGTATGTAACCAAACAACAGAATTTTTACTTCTCTACACTGTCTACACAATTTCTTTTTCTTTCTTAAATAATTTTCACTTTTTATTTCATCCTGTTTAGGAAATAGGGATATCTGTTTGGTTTTTTGTTTCCACCAGAGACTGTCCTTAATACTTTCAATTGAGAGTGGTTTTTCAACACTCCTTGTGTTGAGTGTAAAAGAAAGAGCATATCAAAGCATCTTCTGCAGATGAAAAGGAAGGAGCTGGACTTTCATTACTGTTGTTGTTTGGTTTTACTGTGGTGCACTTTCAAAACATCTTTCATAAACTGGACTTCCTCTRTTATGCCTGCTTCAACACTAAAGGGTAACACTATGATGCATTTTTAAAACAGTATTTGAAGACATTTTTCCCATTCTTTTGGCTGTAACTCCACTGAAACAGCCATGGACAAGTGTTTAGGAGACATCCATACTGGAATTCCTCACTCCTCCATTCACAAGAATTGTGCAGAGGCCAGCAGAGTTGAGGTTCTACCCCACAATCTGAACCTTTTCTTACCTTGTCTCCTGTAGATGAAGGCAGCAGATTCTTTGAGTAACACCCAGCAGCTGTGCCCTTGCAGGCCATGTCTGCATATCTGTGTGTCAGGGTACAAAATGCACCTTGTTGCTGAAGGCTGGATTTCCAGTGTAACCACTGTRCATGACTGGTTCTTTGAACAAGCTGTGAGGTGAAGCATGAAGGAAAAGAGCAGGTAAAAATGTATTCTCAGAGTATTTTGAATGACACTGTTGCACAGTGCTTAAACAAAAGGTTTTACAACAGGTGAAGCAGAAAGGATGTGATGTAATGCTAAAGCAAAGGGACATAAATGTCCTCAAATGCCCAGAACATTYTCTGAAATAGCCAAAGGACAGAAGGATATATTGGCTCTAAAATGGAATAATACAGCAAAATAACTATTATCACAGGTTTCAGAAGGAAAAAAAMCATCATCTACTAAGTACTGACAACCTCATCTGAATTCCAGCAGTCTCCAGTGAGCAACTGGGAGCTTTCCTTTATTTCTACTGCTCTGTGGCATTGAGGATTTCCCAGTCCTGTGAAATTAAAGGACTCTTTGCTGCCTGGTCAGGCTGTAGATTAAAGCAGTTATTACAGCTCAACCCCTGCTTCATCCCAGCTCGCAGTTACCCCCTTTCACACACAACTGACATCAGATTATGGTAGGTGGGCTTCTCATCTGTCCCACTCAATGACCTTCCCTAAACTGCTCTTCAGAAAAACAAAATATCATTGCTTTAATTATTTGCTACAGTATTCTCCCAGTTGTACAGTGCCTGAGGAAAGAAAAGATCTCTGTGCCCAAGAGGTGTCAAAATTACAYAATCACTGTTTGGCATTTTATATCKATTGTATCTTTCTTTAGCTAAACTACTTCAGATCCCCTCTCTCAGAGTCCAAAACACTGTAGTAGTCTTTAAAAACAAGTAAAATGAGTGTATCTACATCAGAAGTGGGAAAACTGTTCTTGGTTTTCAGGCTCACAAGTCAGTATTTTCTGYAAGGCTATGAATGACCATTTCTTACCAGACAGGCAAAAATCTCTGGCAGTGGAGAAGTCGTTGGATATATCTCTGCTGACATGCACAACTTCAAAGTSTGAGATGGATGAATCCATGAGAACAGATGACATATTTAAGGGTTGCCATGCATCCAAATACTCTGTAAAATGAACCATTAAAAAAATAATATGGCTAGAGGGAAAAGTAAAAACTTCAGAGGAAACTAATACAGAGTTAAAAGCATTGGGGAGTTCCTCAATGAGCAAGTGTCATCTTCCTTTGCATCAACTGAAAATAAATTAAATGTGCAAAGGCCTTTGAGTGACTTGAAGGTCCAGTCCTGTGTTCAGAGGTCACATATTACTTGGTTAACAAAGAAGAAAGGGTAAGAAATAGGCAAATCCAGAGCAGCTTCATCCAGATTTGAATGTAAATCTAACTGATTTTAATAAAAGRTTTACAAACAGGCCTAATTACATTAAAGGGCATGGGTTATAATGCTTGWACACAAGTTCCTGAACAGGTACAGACACTAACCCCTTGGAAGGCAAATTAAGGTTAATTTKATCATTTTAATTTGATTTGGTGGACAGAATTCTATTTCAATCCTATGAACAGTTTTAATGTTGTGTAACTTCTACCTAATTAAGATTTCATTTGATTTCATAGGCATATGGACACAAAGATGTGCAAATGCAATAATGTGCATTATTATGGGAATACATGTATATTCCCATATATTCATTTTACATATTCCCAGATATCCATTTTACATACATCTACTTGTGGGAATATGCATATAAACATATGTACTAACTCTGGAATTTCTCAGGAATTGTCCTTTTCTCTCAAATTAAATTTTTTAAAAAATACCACAAACATTCTTCTCTCATACACAAACATTCTCTCCTCATACACAAACAGATAAAAATATCTGCACTCGATTTTGCACAGAGAAGGCAAAGAAAGAAGGTTTGGGACAGAATGAGTCTTTAATTATTTTAGTTCCTTTCATCAGTTCAACATTCTTTGAAAACAAAAGGCCCTGCTGTGGCCACTGAGTCCTAAACAGAGGTGGGTGTTACCCTCTTWGTGTAATTGTAGGGTGAGGACAGAGCAGAGTCAGCTGCTCCTCTGCTATTCCTGAGCAGGTCTGGAGTTCACTGACCACACATATGCAAAAGTCATGACCTTTCATTTCATTTAACATTTCTTTTAGTCTACTACAAAACTACCAAGGAACCAAGTAAGAACTTGGTCACTAAATCAGCGAGTCACTACTAAGGAACTTGCAAAGATCACCACAGTTTCCTTTCTTCCCTCTCACAGAAAGTCAGCTTGACCAGAGCACTCAACAGCAGACCTGAGGYTGAGGTGTGGGGTTCATACAATCAACCTGAAACTGCTGGTGCTGACATACTTCTCCAGCAGATGAGAATCCAAGACACAAAACACACCAGACTAGGCTGGTTGCATCSTTCCTTGAGAAAATGGGCAGGGAATAGCAGTGACTAAATTATCCTTCATAATTATTCCATAATTCATGACAACACAGGGCCACTGCCATAATTCAGAGCTCTATAATGATGATAAATGTCTTTGCTTTTGCCAAGTAAATCCTTCCCTAGGAAGTGTAAACCTCTAGCACGAGTTATCTGGTAAGCTGAAAAAACCTGATGTGCTACCATGATGGTCAAGGCTGTTGTCTCAGGATCTGAGTCCTTTGCCATCCCTCTTGCTGAAGAAAACATCTGATGGAGTGCTGAACTGACCTACTGTACTCCACAGAACTTCCCAAAGTTCAGGTTTTGAACYAGAGGCAAGAAAGCAGGACTGGGTCCCGTGGGTCCTTCACAACCAAAATGATTCAATTCCTGTTGTACTTGTGAGCAGCTCTTCTAAAAGAAGGAAGCTGAAGGTCTCCAGAKAAGTAGAAATGAAAGTTAATTCAGTGTTGCACTGAAGTCAGTTGTATGTTAGTCATTACCAGGGCTGCATTCAGAGGGGAACTGAATTAGTCAGGGAGAAATGGCCCTGCAGCCACAGCTTGCCTTGTGCAACAGACTCACTGCACTGGGTTTTTTTCTTCCCCTTGAGGACTGACTATTCAATTCTTTGAGAGGAACAGAGGGATTTAAGTCATGTGGAAATGACTATTTTTCATACTCTCAATGGTTTCTTTTTTTAAAAAACACTTACTATGAGCTGTTGCACAACCTATGTTAGAAAATTTCAGCCTCTGCATCTCAGGTGACATTTTGTGGCATTTATTTAGAAAGATACTTGAAAATAGRCATCAATTTTAAGTGATGGAGAATTGATGATTACATCCACTCCAGAGATTTTTGCCTGCTCTGCTAGATAACCCAGGTCTTTTTTTTTTCCAGACTGAATCTTACCATTTAATGTTTCCAGTTTTGGGTTGGTTG